>NW_027114863.1:1091715-1099491 GCF_000696795.3 Halyomorpha halys
GTTGTTGTTGTTGATTGTTGCTTAAAGGCGTAGAGGGGGTCATCAACGCCTATGGCATAATAAAAGTAAAAAAAAAAAATAAATAAATAATAAAACTTCATAAAAAGTTTATATATATATATATAGTTATTCAAACAAACATCTATGAAAAAATATATCTCAGAAACCATAAGACGTACAGCTGTCTGCCAGCACTCAAAATGAAGGTAATTTAACTTACTATAAATTAGTTTATTACACAATCTTCGTAGGGGTAGTAGTTTTTATGAAATTCACATTTGAATATAAATTTTTTTGTCTGAACAACTATAAATCAATTTATTTTAGCAAATATCATGAAAACTTCTACTCCTGCGAATATAACTGTCATGAAGAACTTTATATTACGTTTAACTAGCTTTAATTTGAGTGCTGGCAGACATTTGTACATCATATGGAACATAAGACAGAACATAATAATTGATTTTAAAAGTTTTTTTATTTTAATGTTCTGTCAATTCTATAATGTTTATATCTTGTTTTTTCATTTAGCACTGACGAAGCCTTGCTAAGTGAAGCGAAACTTTGGTTAGCGACAAATCGTTTTCCTTTACTATTTTGATACCTTTATTGACCGCCACACGGACGATCTTACTACAATTAAAATAAATAAATTTAATGAGGAAGAGTTTTTCACAACAAATCATTAAATATTAAGTGAAAACTCATCCAGTAAATAACTTTTAATATTAAAATAAAGCTATACAAATTATAATTTATAATGTTTTTTATATTGTTAGTAATAAGTTATAATAAAATAACCGGTTTATTTTATTAGGTTGTCCCTGACGATGGCTGGATCGACCAAAACGTCCGTCATGTAATATGCTTTAATAAAGAAGGTTGAGACTATTTGCATATTTTTTGTTATTGTTAATCTTATTTTTTTTTTTACTCAGTATTTTAATTTTTTAATTCTATGTTTTATATGTTTGAAAAAAATTCTTTTTGGCAATATTCTAAAAGTCATTCACTTTCACTAGCTGGTAAAATAATATCGTATAAGTATACAATACTAATATATTTAAAATTTTTTGAGGTTAATGACTTCCATTTTTGAATGAATTATTTATTAATTATTCATGACATTGTACAACGTTTCGGGACCACTGTCCCATATTCATGCACCTTAAAACCTATAACAATAGTAAAACTAACATAACACCAATCTTCATCCATATATATTTTAATTTATACAATAATGTTCACCTCATCATTTCATATGGGAAATCATGTCAACCATTTGTGCATCTTCACTTCTCTCTAGCACAGCCATCTCTCTACATTTCTTACTACCTCTTTGGACCTTATCTCATGTCCAGTGTGCTGTTTGGTTACCTCCCTGTTTTTTACAAGTCCTGCTTTGTATTTAATATTAACTTAGTGATTTTTTATTTTTTTTACAAAAAACCTGTTTATTTCATCCGATTCATTTTTATAATCCAAAATACTAATATAGTATATTAATAAATTTAAATGATAAATAAAAAAAAATAATGATTTTTCAAGATAATTTTTAATCAAAGTTTTGATAGACGAAAACTATCTTTTAATATTTTTAAAAGTAAAAATCCATGACGAACAAAAATAAGTTGAAATTTTAATTATTTACTAGCATTCGAGCACAGATCTATTTGAAAAATTGGAAACATTGATTTTTTAATGTGAACGGCCGAAACGTTGGTCATGTGATTTGATTTAATAAATGAGGTTGAGACTATTTATACATCTTTTGTTATTATAAATCATTCTTGTGTTTTTAATTATTCTTAAAAAACAATAATATAATAGTTTAATTATTTTCTGGAATTTTACAATAGCTTGAATTTTTTTTTTTTTAAATTGAATTTTATTTTTCAAATCAGGTCTTGCAACGACTCCAATGCCCTACTTCTCAGCGTTATTTATAGCTATAGGGTTTTTTTTTAAGCCCGATAGAACTTGAAATTGTAAAAAATAACACAAAAAATTAAATTGTAATCAAAATTTTTTTTTATTCGAAAGATCAATACGTGACATTAACATTTGAAAATGATTTCGGGCATATGGGCACCGCGGCTGTTCTTGACGAAGCGCATTCTGTAAAATTGTGTTCAGCGATGAGGCGCATTTTTGGCTTAACGGGTTTGTTAATAAGCAAAATTGCCGCATATGGTCGTGCGAGCCAGTTAAACTATATATAATTTAAGAAGTTTTAAATGCATAATGAATAATGTGCATTCATAACATCTAATTTATAATAGGAGTACATCTATTACGATTATTGTCACGAAATGTTCGGTCAAAAGAAGATAAGAGATCTCATAGCAGATCTCCCCGAGGACTGAACGCTCGTATAAGGAAGATTTATCTAATGTATTCCGGGAGCTGTTGACGTTGTCCCCTGTTTGGTCCAGCGGTCCTTTATTAATTCCACCGTTCCCTGCCCTACCTGTCGAGTCGGTTCGTTAGTAAGGACTAGCTCAACACCGCACTATATCCCCAATCATGTTCTGTTCCTGTTTTCTCGATGAAGGTAGTGTTGGGTTTTTACGACAGGGTGTTACAAGGAGTAACTTTTGTTAAGAGAAACGTATATGGTCATCCAACAGAACGTGTCTCTGAATCGCAAAGTTTACCGTATTCCTATATCTTCGGTAAATACCGAAATTTATCGTATGTTTTCAGGATTACGACTAAAAAAGTAATCAAATTCCCATTCTTCATTGAGGTGACAAGTTTTCGATTTTTTCGGTATATTTTGTATACATAATTTTTTCAGAGAATATTTTATTTTAAATCTCTTTCTTATTTTATTTTATTTTTGTCGTTTTCTTTAAGAAGGATTTTATTTTGTAATTTACTTGTATTTATAATATCATTTTGTGTACCCAATATTCCCAGAGGACATACATTTTCATTTCATTTTTATTAATCCATTAGCCTTTTCTCTCAATTTTTTTTCTTTTTTTTATGAAGTTAAAATGTTTAAAAATATTTTTTATCTCTTGTACTTGTTTTCATAAAACTTATGCTGTACCCAGAAACCTGAATAATTTGTATTGCTCAATGAGACACTGTAGTCAGCATCATAGCATATTGTAAAATTGTAATTAATCAAGAACGTTCAAGAAATCTCTCTCTCTCTCTCTCTCTCTCTCTCTCTCTCTCACACTCACTCACTCACTCACTCACTCTTTCTCTCTATTATTTTATATTCATTGTTAACACAATATTTAAAACCCCAAATGAATTATTCGTAGAGCCCAGCTTATTCTGGGCATCATCCCTAGGACAACCAGGCTGTGTCCCCAACTACTGGTTTTCTTTTCTAAATAAATCTATTCACATATTTTGGGATAATTTTGAACATTTATTACAGATCTAAAGTTTATTTATTTTAGTTCGTAATAAACTTCATAAAAAGTTTCGGACTAAAAACTTTCTCCATTGACTGACGTATTTCTCAAACGTCAAGGCCAGTTGATCTGACCACATTAAATTAAAATTTAAAAAAAAAAAAAAAAAAACCCTTAAAAATAAGAAGAACAGTAGGCCTCAGATATAATACATGCAATAAAGATTAATTATTCATAAAAAAAGGCCAATTAGAGATTTATACTGACCGGGTTAATAATCTCGAGCTTAGTCTAGCTGGACCAAAAAACATTGCTCAAGGTTATCAACCAATGAAAAAAGCCAAAACTGGTCCAAAATTGGTCCTTGAAGGATCGTTAAAATGTTTCGGATACAGGTGAATAATTTCTTTTTTTAACCTTTTTCGACTGATTTATTCACACCTAAAAAAATAGAATAGTCTCTGCCAGCGAATCCGAATTCGTGAAAAAAAAATTAAGAAGTATTTATCTTTTTTTTTTTAGCTAGTGAAACATTGACAGCCACTATTTTGTTTTACAGGTATGAATAAATCAGTTCCAAAGAAAAAAAATATATATTCCTTGATTGCGACAAATTTATTACTTATACAATACAGTATATTGTAGAAACTATATATTATTACTATATGGAATGCATAGTAAGGGAAAGAATTCTGATTGTGTACAATATCGAATTATAGTTTTGACAGAAATCCATATTTAGAAGTCACCGAGTAAAAAAATATTTGTATTGCAAAATCTGTGAACAGTCTAGCTCGAAAATAGAAAGTCATACGAAACTAAAATTACGTAATTATAATAATAATAATAATAATAATAATAATGAGGGCCTAACGAACCCGAAGGTTCGATACCGATATCACCAATCGCTCTCTACATGCATCCATTGATGAACCTCCAAACCAAATTCTACTATATCAGTTTTAACGCAATCCTCCCATCTACGTTTACCCCTCAGACGTTTACCCGTCGATTCAGTATTAACATTTTAGGGATTCTCTCGTTACTAAGCCCTACAACCTTACACGCCCATCTTATACACCGCTATGCTAGAACTAGAATTTTATTTACCAGGTGTAGGACCCTCAATTTATTTTTATGCAGTCTTCTAAATTCTCCTGTTAATTCCTCATTTTTCGGTCCAAATATTTTACGTGATACTTTATTTTCGAAAACCTTAAGGCGCTTTTCATCCCTTAGTGTAAGAGGCACATTTCGCATCCATATAGAACATTGGGAAGGATAATAGTTTTGATATAATAATTTTGATTTGATTTGATGATAATTTTGTAAATTCTAATTTTTAAGTTTTTGGATAGAAGTCGCGAGCTAAGCAGTTTCGAAATTGAAAACTAACAAAGACTTTTGTTTCCTCATCAATTTCGTTTTTTCTAGATAGCGTAGAGCCTAAATACTTTAACCTATCTACCTGTTCAAACGTATTTCCCTCTATATCTATATCAGCTACGTTGATCACGTTTCTACTGCTATATATATTTTGTTTAATCCGTATTTATTCAAGACCTAGTTCCTTAATGCAGTTTATTAACTCGGTTTTATTTAGTTCTATGGTTTCCAAAGTTGTAAATAACAATAAATAAATTATTTTTATTTTTATATTTAAAAAATCTAGTTTAGAAGGAATGATTAGGGGTGGAGGTCAAGAAAATTCAAGATAAGTGTTTAAGAATTTATTATTATTAAATACTCTGTTTTCTTTTTCTTTATTCTATGTTCTAACTCACACATAGCCAATTTATATACAATACATTAATCAAGTTAATATTTTATTTTTTAATACAAATTAAAACGTTTTTGGGTTAATTGGATTGTAATTCTTAAAAAATAGCAATGAATTATAACTCTTATAAGAAACTGACATTTTATGACACGATTAAACATGCAAGGAGAACAGACGCTTTCGGCGAAGAGTCCTACTTTTGGGCTATATATATATATTCCAGGATTTGCAGTAGAATATGTAAATCTTTGAGTTATATAGTGAAACTAGGATTATTCTTCCCCTAATTTACCGTTTTTAAATTTTAAATTTGATGGGATTCCTCTTAGGGACATTCTATCATTTAATTATCTCATATATATGTATAATGAAATGTCTATAATATATTGTGTTTAATGTTTAATGCTCCTTTCTCTTTTGTATAATTTATATTAGATAACATGTTACAGATTGTATGTATTTTTGTGTGTTGTATAATATCATAATTGAGAATTATAATATTATATTCTTTTTATATTTTTATTATACGTTTATTTTTACATATATTTGTACATATTTTTTTATTTTTACATATATACATATATTTTTATATCTATTTGTTTTTTTTTGTATCCATATTTATATATTTACCTATCACTACTTTAATTGATTATCATTATCAATTGTATGGCATATATATTATAAGTTTATATTCTATTTATTTAAAATGAATATTAGTTATATTTTGTATTTTAGGTGTGTTCTATTTATGTTAAAGAGAGGAATAATAATGGGAAAAAGAGGAAAGTCATATTGGGTTGAAAGAGAAAATAAACAAAATTAAAAATTAAAAAAAAGAATAGAAAAAGAAAAAAGAGAGATTAACAAAAAAAAAATTAATAAAGTATAGAAAGAAGAAAAAGTAATGAAAAAGATAAAATAACCAAAGCGATAAAAAAAAGAAGAAAAACAAAAACAAAAAAAAAAAGTGACATACTATTATTATTTATTGTTTACTTATTGTGCCTATATGTTGTAAAATTAAAAAAAAATGTCTGATTAGATTAGAATAAGTAAGCTGTGTAGCTAACAACCCAATCAACTTGGCCAGCACATCTTTGTTATTTTTTGAATAAAGTTTTACCTCATATTGAAATCTTATTTTTAATCAAGTTCGCTTCATATTAATTACAAATTAAATTAGCTCATTATTATTAATTTTTAAATTGCAAATTCTTATTGTTATTATCATATAAAACTCATGTGAATACAACAATCGATATTTTTTACTTTCAAAAATCATATTAGAAGCAATTAAATTTTAATTCACATTTCAATAACGAGAAATATACAATAAGATATTGGACGATATACTTGTATTTAAATTATTCAAATTATTATTTTAATAATAATTATAAAATAAGAATTAAGTCACATTGTTTTTTTGTTGTTGTTGTTGATTGTTGCTTAAAGGCGTAGAGGGGGTCATCAACGCCTATGGCATAATAAAAGTAAAAAAAAAAAATAAATAAATAAAAAAAAAAAAAATTTAAAATAAAATAAAATAAATAAAAAACATATAAAAATCAAAATCGAAGAGGAGTTATAATTTATAAAGAAGGCGATGTACTTTTAAAAATTCAAAACTCGTGTAATTTTAGCTCCCTCTTCTGCGAGAGCTTCGGATAAATTTGGGGTCAGTCCTATCCTGTTTATTATTATTAGTTTTTTTGTTATCAATAACTACTGTATTTTATTCCTGTTAAAAAGCATCAAATTACTCCATTAAATTTTTTTTTTAAATATATGGGGAAAATTATCATATATTTTAATGTTTTTTATGTAAAAATCAAGATAAGGCGTTAGAAAAACATTTAAAAAATATAATTCCTATAAAGTTTTTATTATTAATCAAATTAAATCAAAAATAATTTTTAATTAATACTCTTTTGAAATCAAAATTATTCCTTATTTTCAGTATCTGTTATTTACGTTTATTGGAACCATTAAATAACAATAACGCGATAAAATAATTGTAATAATAAGAACAAAAGCTAAAATAATTGAACAGTAGAGTTGATCATGCCTCCCCCAAAAGTGATAAAACTGTTTGGACCTCCAGGAGCTTCGAGATCCTTTGTCAGAATTGAGATACAACTGGAATGGCTTTATTAAGGTGCCCAAACATTGTGCCATCCCTAGGACACTAAATCCTTCACCGCAAGATGTCCAGGAGTCCTGCTGCGGGACCACCAACACTTGCCAGCGGGTGTCGCTCTTCCAACATTGACAAATCTCTGCCACCCAAGCTACTTGGCTCTATTCTATCAAGTGTCTAGGAAACGGTAGCAAAAACTAAACTGATGGCATTATAGCTTAATTATTTGGTTGATTAAAAAAAAAATTTTATATCCTCTTTAAGATAAGAAACATCAATCTGAAAACTATGATTTCTATTTTTTTTCCTCCATATTTATATCCGTAACCGGAGATTGACAATCAGAAGATGGCCTATTAATGATGGTAATATTAATTAATGGTAACTATTATTAGATGGTAATTAACAAATGAGAAAAGCGGTACCTACCTCTTCTTCTCTGACTAATTTTTTTTTTAATATATTTTTAATATCTATTACTT
>NW_027114863.1:1099661-1104166 GCF_000696795.3 Halyomorpha halys
AAAAAAATATTATTTATATTTTAATGTTACTATATATTTGTTAAAGGTAGAAAAAATAGAAAAGATGTATTTCTTCATTCCGAAGTTTCGATCTGAATTTCAGGTCTTCAACAAAGAGTTTAGGCAGACTTGATGAAGTCAGAACCTCTGCCAAAACTCCCTAATGAAGACCTGAAATTCAAGTCGAAACGTCGGAATGAATAAATTTTATTTTTTAATTGCTAACCACAACCCCCCTCTTCCTGAACATTCTCCATATATCTACGGTCAACTATGAACAGCTCATTATGAAAGATATATTAGGTTAAGGAATAAACTATTGTTAGATGCATAGATAAATAATGGGGAAGCAATGAAGAATATTAAGAATTTTTTTTTTAAATATAGAAACAAAAAATAAAAGAACAAAAATGATAAAACAAAAAAAAAATCATGTATTACTATTATTTGTTGTATATGTACTGTACTATACCTCTACATTATAAGAATTACAAAAAAAAAGTCTGACTAGGTGTAAGCATGCTATGTACAACCTAATACAATTGGACAACAAAACCTTTTCCTTCCTTCATGTTAGCAGTTCCCTAATCCGTGTTCTTTTTAGTCTCCTCCTTGTGTTCTCTGGCATTAGAGTTATGGACATTTGTCCTAATAGTCTGGATCAAGGATTTTACGTAGGATTTTGGACTGTAAGGATTGGATGCGGGAGGAATTTGATGGTAGGTGGAGCCCCAGAGCTCAATTCCATATGTCCAAATTGGTCTGATTATCGTAGTGTATACTAATTTTTTGTAATGAATGGGAAGTTTAGAGCGTTTGTCGAGAAGGTGTTGTAGCAATCGAAATCTACGAGCAGTTTCTTGTTTCAGTCTTGCATGTGGATTCCAAGTAAGTCCCTTGTCAAGATGGAGTCCTAAGTATTGAATCTGTTCAACAGGCGATAGTGGAGTATTTAGAAAGGATACTGTAGGACAGGAGGGTAGAGGTATAAATATAAATAATAAATTAAACTTCAAAAATGAATAATTAGTAATACAACGAACGCTATTTACAATAATTCTCTTCTAACAGTAGGTTTGAATTTCCCGCAGTTTCTTTTCTCCTTTATGTCTTTTTTAAACACTATAATCTGCTTCAAGTTTAGTTTATTGCGAATCATTTTTTTAAATTCCAAAATTAAGTGCTTCATTTAGTTCAAACTTGAAATCTTGCATTGATCCGTACAATGTGCTCTTTCATGTGAAAGAGCACATTGTACACCTTTTCGATTCTGTCTATCGGAGCTGTTTTTGGCCTTCCACGTGGTCTCTTGTCTATTATATAGGCATACTCTGTTGTGTAACATGTTCCGCTCATCTTAAACTCCTTGCCATCATATCATGAGATATTGACTGACCAGTCCTCTACAAACAGTTCACTGTCAGTTCTTCTCCATGTGTTAAGGCTCTGTTCCAGATTGCTTCGGTAATTGTACGAAGAACTACTGCTTTCTAACATATATTAGAGCTCAGGTCTCGCAGTCGTATAGCAAAGCCCACCCTTGCTTCAGATTTTTAAAGATTTTTCGGGAGTTTAGTATTCTTAACAGATAGAAACCACTTGTCGCGCTTGTTATACAGTGGTATATCTAAGTCTTCGAATTCCCCTCCAAGCAGACCATTTCGTTAAAGTGAATTTTTCGACATACAATTAAATGCTTTGTTTTATCTTTATTTATTTGCGAGCCAATTTCCACTGCTTATCTTTGAGTCTTTCTATGTCATCTTGGTTACGTCCTGGGACTGTAATGTCGTCACCGTACACCAGGATTTTTTTTCGTTCCTACGTGCACCACACCATTTTCGCGTAATGTTCTTCAAACCACTTTTGCAGGGCTAAGTTGAATAGATAGGTCAAGTCCATCTCCATAATTTATAGGGATTATTTTATCCAGTTATGGATATTATATTATTATTAGTCCATCCATAAAATAATTTACATAGTATTGTAATATTCATGATTATATACCATCAATTATATTAAAATAGAATAGCTGATAATAACAAGTCTCGGGTACTGTTCGCTGGTTATTACAAAAACAATTACTCCACAAAAAGGTAGATAGCTGATCACACTTTTTCCTCTGCGTGATTTTTCTGCAGCCATTGAATACATGATTAGCATCAGGCCATCGTAGGGAGCTGCCAGTGTTGAGACTATGAAGAAAAAAATAGAATAAAGGGGACAAAAGACGAGAAAGAGAATAGAAGAAAAAGAAAAAAAAAAGACGTGGAAGGAGTAGGGTCACTTGATTGGATCTTTTTATTGAGGGCGACTCTTGTCATCTTGATCTCCATCTTGAATTTATCAGATCGCTCCTCCTTTCTGATTGACACTGGCATTCTCCAGTCTCGTTTCCTACCTGGACAATCTTTCAATCAACTATCTTTTATGATATTTCATCTTTTTCTGTCACCAATATTTAAAATTCACATTTTTGACACATTTGTTCTAATATTTTTGTTAATTTTACGAATAAATAAAACATTTGAATAAATTTCAAGATGGAAATATACTATATTTGAATAAGAAGGAGATGGTCGGGAATACGGTCAAAAAGGAACAATAAATAGAAAACGACTATTTTGTTTTGTAATTACGCATTCTATGATTTATGTTCATGTATTACAGATTACATAATAATAATTATTATTATTATCATTATCATATTTAAATTTTTTTTTGTATTTCACTTATACAATATTTTCACTATGTTAAGGATATAAATAAATTATAAAAACAATTATTTAGAATGATTTTATTATATAAAAATTTGTCAACCTAATAGTTTGCGTAATTTTTAGGTTAACAATTTTATAACCTAACATTCTGTGTTTTTTTTTTTTATATTCTTAACATTTTCTATTTTATATTAATACTATTTTATTTCTTCTTTTCTTTCATGTGTATATAATTTTCATTTCACTTATTGGTACATAATTTTAACCCTTCCTTAATTTACCTTTTCGTATTTTATAATCCTATTATGAAAAAATATTTTTAGTTGTTTTTGTAACTTTTTAGCCCTGAGGAAGTTCTACAAAAACAAGGGAAACGTCGGCAAATAAATAGTTGTTATTTTTGTTTCTTTTGACCGCACGCCAGACTATCTTCTTAATTCTTTATAATTTAAAAATATGTTTTCTGTTCAATTAAAACATTTTGGTTATACTCAACGGACCATGTTCTAACATTTTTTAAAAATTTTATTCTATTCTAAACGAACAACTATTAAATATATATATTTAAAAAGAGTCCTATTCACAGGAAAAGTAAAAGGGGTTCGTATGCTCATAAAATAAATTAAAAAGTTTGGATAAAGGCAAGATGGGTAATTATGTTTAAATAAATGCAGTAACATTGATAATGACATTGACATTTTGAACAAAAGCCCAAAACAAAACAAACTTAAGCCTGCAATGATGTAAAGATATTAAATCTCCAGTGAAAAGAGGCATGAAAGAAAGTGTACATTGTCTAGACAATCTCTGTGGAGGAAGAAAAAAAAAAAAGAACAGAATTAGATCCACCGTAGCGCGTGCCTCCCTCGGGAGTTTCCAGGATAAAGGGGAAAACACCGCTTCACAAACATCCAACGTCTCCCTCTCATTTTATAGTATACATCATAATAGTTTATATCATAATATATTCATTCCACTTCCATACATACATTCAAGGTGAACGGAATACTACAAGTTTAAAGCTGTTCAACATTTTAAGTTATAATAAAATATATATATTAAACAAATCAATTGGTATCCTTATTAAGTCTCAACATTCTTTATTATATCAATAGTCCAACGTTTCGGCCATCCTCAAGAACAATCTTAAATATAAATTCACACCTCACATCAAATTTAAAAAAAATGTTTTACAGGCTATTTTGGCCAGGTCATCAAATTCAAGTGAAAAATAGTTTGTTACCTAATAGTGGATAGTGTATTTTTTAAATCTAAAATTAAATTTTTAAAAATTAAAGAAGTTCTAAAAAAATAGGGTGATTTTCACTTGAATTAGATGACCTGGGCAAAATAGCCTGTAAAACATATTTTTAAATTTTGATGTAATGTATGAATTTATATTTAAGATTGTCCTTGAGGATGGCCGAATTGGCCGAAACGTTGTACAATTGATATAATAAAGAATGTTGAGGCTTAATAAGAATACCATTTGATTTATTTAATAGATAAATACCAGTCTCAAGAATTTGAATAAATTATATTAAATATATATATTTATATTTATAATTGCCTACATCCCTTAAAAAACGTCCCGATATCCTTGATATATTTGTTACTTCCCAAATACCCACATCACAATCCACAATTGAATCTTTAGATGACCTCTCTTCAGACCATAGCCCGGTTCTACTTCACATCCATTCTAATCCTATTCCTAGACCCTCTCCCCCTTCAATGGTTACAGGACGGGTAAACTGAAATAATTTTCGGACTGATCTTGAAAAC
>NW_027114863.1:1105941-1114728 GCF_000696795.3 Halyomorpha halys
TTAACCATCCTAACCCATTAATTCTTAATCTTTCATCCTTAACAATCCCTGATAATCCTCCGAGGCGTCTGAAAAGAAGATGGCCACGGGACCTTCTAGTTTAAATTAATGTTTGAAGTACCACCAATGGGTGGTTCCTTCCCAAGATTTTCAAGTGTATATGTAACATACTACATATTTACCTGTTGTATTACTTTGTACAGTTGTAAATTACAATAAATAAATAATAAAAAAAAAAATATTTATAATTGGGGGTTCACTCTTTAAAAATCTCAATACTAAAAAGTCATACTTTCGGGCTGAAAAAATTCATACCTACTGGCACAGCACCTTCATCATTATATGTAGTGGCCACAGAGGAGTAATTTTAATTATGGTTTAAATAAATGGTGAAAACAATGTTTAAATGAGGGAGTAAATGGCGAATATTTTTCAGGGAAGAACTGAAAAAATGCTTTATGGAAACGAAGAAAAATATGTTATAAAGAAAAAAATCACTTGAAATTGTCGAGGTTTTTATCAATAGGATTACTTCAAAAATCTCCTGCTTTTTTTTTTTTTTGTAGTGAGACAGTGAAATTGTAATAGACTAACTACTAAGTAGTTTCGCCACAAATATTGCCTCAGCAAGCGACTGATCGGCTGGCTAATGGTTTAGAATAATCCAAGGGACTACCCTGTACCATCCCTTCCCAACCCAGCCATCTAGCCATGTTCCCATCCTACCTACGCCTTTAAACATTTTCTATGGGGGAGAAAGGATAAATGCCTGAACCTATGGTTTTTACTTTATTTGTTTTTATTGACAACAATAAATAGTTAGATATATTTTAAAATTAAATCCTCATATGATAACTTTCTAAATTAGAGAATTGAAAAAAAAAAAAAAAAATCAATCCAGTTTATTACGACTTTTTGGAAAGTGTCTTGTATCGCTTATTTGATAATGATAATCCACATGATTTTTTTTATATGTAAAATCGCTATTTAGTCTCAAAAAGCGCATTATATTTTTTTTTTCCGTGCAAACAAGAAAACCAGTACAACCAGGTCCCGTTCATCTGACATCTTCCCTCCACCTCACCGAACTGCTGCGTTTGATAAGTCATTTTTTACCTGAGCTGCATATCACTGGAACTCTATTCCCTCTAAAATACGTCATGTACCAACCCTTCCCTCGTTTAAACCCTTATATTTGATTTTACTTCACCAATCGAATCCTATATTATAGTAGTACAGATGTAACTACCTTTTGTTTTGTTTATTATGTATTTAATGAGTTAGGTATATTTTTTTTTATCTCTGTATCTAAAACGTTTTATATATAATTTTAATATAAGTTATAATTAAGTGTGGTCTCACTGTTGTGGCCAATATATGTTGTAAAATAAAAATTACTTAATAATTGTTCTAAAGGGACCTAGTCTCAGAATAATAAACCATTTTTCATTTCAGTTCATTTCAAACAAACTCTTTATCTGCATGTAATAGTAAAAATAAATCGATTAATAATTGTTTAAGACAACCAGCTAATACGCAATTACTCAAACCATCCAGAGCATTAATAAAAAGAGACTGGTGAGTTTCCTTGGAGACGATTGTTGGAGCGGGAATGTAAATGCTTACAATTGACAGGATGAAGGATCGGGGCTATTTCAAGCGCTGAAGCTAATTTTGCAGTCAGCCTGCGTACAGACAGAAAAAGATCAAACTTTACAGCCTTTGTTAGCTTGTTAAATTCGAATCAAATTTCGTAGATCAAAGATATCGATGGCTTACGCCCCAATGGTGCAAGTACATTTACACTAAATTTACATATAATACAATTAAAGATTTTGTCTTTTAGGAACTTTACAACTTTTCAATTAACAGCACATAGTTCCTAAGTTCCATATTCTCCATAAATATTTACTCCAAATTTAAAAAGGTTGATACAGCCCTTTCTGCAGATGATTCAGCGATTTACACACCTTCATATAGTCCTTATAAATCAAAACACAAATAATTATAACTAAATAAACTAATAAAAACAGTCTGTAATAATTTATTACATAAATAAATTCTAAATTTACCGCACTAATCTGCCAAAATAGTTTCAAAAGAATTCAATAAATAACAAAATATTTTATATAAAAGGTCCTTTCGTACTAATTTATATTTTAACAATTAAAAAAGATAGAAACCTACCTGGCTCACGCCGGTCTGAACTCAGATCATGTAAAAATTTAAAGAGGTGTAGATAGTTAACCGTAGATTAATGATTGGAGAAGTTTGTCGGGGGGTGCGGTCAGCAAAGAACAACATAAATAAACAAAACCATATTTACTTATTTTATGCCGACGTTTCGACCTGAGTTTCAGGTCTTCATCAGGGGTATAGAACAACAACATTTAGACAAATATAAAATTGAAAAGGAATAGTATACAAACAAATTTGGAATTATACAAAATATTGAAATTTAGGATCCTAATAATATAATAATTAATAAAAATAATATTATGAGAGTTAAAATAATCTTAATGTCAACCCAACAAAATTTTTATTAAAATAAACAAATAATTAACCAAAAATATTAATATAAATATAAAAATCTACACATCTTCATATAGCCCTTTTTGCCGATGATACAGCGATTTACACATCTTCATACCGTATTGACACAATCGTTAATATACTATAAGATACTTTAAAAAACATCTACATACCTTAAAATATGGGGATTAGTTTTAAATATTGATAAAACAGAAGGCAACATTTTCACTAAACAATGCCCTATACTTCCATCGACCATAGATTTAAATAATCTCTAAATTCTCATTCACTACTAAATACTACAAATAACTATCATATACTATGATAATCAGACCAATTTGGACATACGGAATTGAGCTCTGGGGCTCCACCAAATCATCCAATTCCTTCTGCCTCCAATCCTTACAATCCAAAATCCTCCTTAAAATCCTTGATGTTCCTTATTACATTACAAATAAAATCATCCACAAAGATCTGAAAATCCCTTTCTTTGCAGATTTGGCTGAAATATAAATCCGTCCTTTCATTCCAAACTCCTTTGAAATGAACCCAACCTAACCCATTAGTTCTTAATCTCTCGTCCTTAAGAATCCCTGATAATCCTCCGAGAGCTTCGGGACCTTCTAATTTAAATCAATTATTGAAATACCACCATTCGGTGGTTCCTTTCCAAAATTATCAAGTTTTCTGAAACGTTTATTGAATTTACATAATGTATTTAAAAAAAAAAAAATAATAAGTAATTCTAGATTCCTACGACTTTTTGTTTTTGAGCTAGGCTCTTCACAGGCAGACCATTTTGCGAAACTAGGTTTTTTTGGACTGTGGCGATCTCAAAGCATGTTTTTGTGTTAAAAACTCGCATTCGAAATTTGTCATGATTGCAGTACTTTGCCACACTATATATTCAGTATAAGGTAAGTGGAAGTAATATAATATGGAAATTTCATGGCATTCAGAAAAATCCAGTCACAAAGTTTCTCCTCTGTGAGGGATAAAGTTTTTTTTTGTTTTTAAAACTTCCAAAGGACTTTCTCTGTAAGTGGTATATTTTCGCAAAAAACAAAAACAAGAATTTTATAAAATTAGGGCGAATCTCTTAAAAAGATTCGATCAATGACGTACATATGATAAATCGCAGGCTACATTAATAAAAAGTATACGTCAAAGTAAAACTCCACCTGCTCCTGCAGACACGCAAAGATAAAAAGGACCAAGAAATGGCGGCCTTCAGTTTCAGTATAAGAAATAAGTTGGAGAAAATCACCTTTGATTTTTTTGTTTTTCTTTTTTAAACTTGTTTAGAAAAAAATTAATGGGTCATAACAATATCATTCGCGGCTACAGTTCAAATGGTTGGGAACCTTCTTACTGTTATAGTCAACCTAAATTAGGCTGTTGTAAAGTAAACCGCAATAAGTAAATATTAAATAATAAATATAATGATTTATATAATCTATGCCCTTTTTGCTAAAACAATTAAATTCTTGGGAGTAAGTTTAGACAGCAAACTATTATTTAACCTCCTTATCAATTGGAAATTGGAAAACGTAAGGAAAATTTTATTTAAAATGTATCCATATTTTAATAAAAAATCAAAATTATCCACAAGAAATAAATTGATACGTTATAAAGGTGTAATAAGGTCCATTTTTACTTATGGGGCAGGCCATATGGAGCTTTACTAGCTCAACATAAAAAAAAATATTTTAAAACAAATGACTCAGAATTAATAATAACTATCCATATAATCCTAAACAATAAAATTACAAGTTCTCTCTTTTAAGAAAATTAATTGAAAAGATTTTTTGTTTTTATTGCATAAATATATAATGTACCATATTATTTGGGATATTATACAATACAATTTTCT
Source organism: Halyomorpha halys (assembly GCF_000696795.3). Lineage (NCBI taxonomy): Eukaryota > Metazoa > Arthropoda > Insecta > Hemiptera > Pentatomidae > Halyomorpha > Halyomorpha halys. The sequence continues at coordinate 1,110,347 of NW_027114863.1, forward strand.
GGATACTAATTACATTTTACACAATTACTCTATTTAAATTTTGTTCAGACAAATCAAAGGGGAAAAAAATGTATGAAATACATATCAATAAATAAAAATATTACGTTAATATATGTTTGGTTATTTTGTGTTTGTATCTATGGCTTTTACTTTGAGTGTAATTTTCTATTTCTGTGATTAGGGGGTTTAATGAATTGGCAAGACTGGGAGAAATTACGTGTCAGTTTATATACGTAATCCTTAGATGTCTAGATTTAATTTGGAGAGCATATTAAAGTAATTAACAATTCTGAGGCATTTGTTTCGGAATAATTTTTTAGGCATTGTTGAACTAATAAAGCTCCACATAGGGCAGGCTTAAGTTAAGATGGGTCTTAGTACTGCAATAAATAGTATAAATTTATTTCTATTGTATAATTTTGATTTTTTATAAAAATATGGAAACATTTTACATAAAGCTTTCCCTTGCGTTTTCCAATTTCGAATTGATGTGGTCGCTAAATAATAGTTTGCTGTCTTTAGAGACTCCTAAGTATTTAATTGTTTTTGGGGTAGTGACAGGGGTAATATTTAGTCGATGGAAGTATAGACCACCCGTTTATAAAATTTAGTTGTGCCTAGAAAAATATTTTTGTGCATGGATATGCGATGGATGAAATTGATATAGAGTGAATATACGTGTTAAAAACCTTCATCCTCATTACACCTATAGAATAAATTTTTAATTTAATTTAATTTTTATCATTTTTTTTTTAATGTTTCAGACAGTTAAAAACTATATAGCGAAGAATAAAACATAACAAAGCTAAAAAGACTCAAAAAAAATAAAAAAATAAAGACCAAGCAACTGTTACTGAAGGTTTATCGATGAAAAATACAACTGAAAATTTTAAAATACCTCTTAGCACACTGGTAATCAGATTAAGAGTATAATAGATTCAGTTCCGAGCTAAGGAAGGAACTATCAAAACTAGCTCTAGCTATCACCACGTTAATACATTATCAAAGATTTTTCCATACAAAATACGCTTCTGAAATATGGACATTGCGTAAAGCATGTGCTCAACGTATTAACAGGCTCGAAAGGAATACCTTAATACGGGTTAAGAACCTTAGAAATTTCTTTGATCATCCATTTCATCCTAGGACAATTTCTCTAAATTTGCTAATCTGTTTTGTTTATTTTATTTGTTGTTTAACCCTTCCTTAGACTTTTCTGACATACGGAGAGGAAGGGGCAAGTTTTCATTCCGTGGGACCACCATGAAATAGAATTCGACTTCCCCCAACCAGACTTGAATCGAACAGGTGCCACTACCGTTAAGATGTTGCTTAGGTAGACGCCTTAACTCCCTCGGCTACTCTGTATACTAATCTGTTTTATCTATCAAAATGCAAACTCTTTTATAATACTCTCAAACCCCTCAAAGCAGCCTTCGTTCAAGATTGGAAGTAGAGGTACTCAGTCAGACCCTCAGAATGATGTACAAGTGGAGGGTGAGCTGACAATGCTGTCAGGAAACCACAACAATGGCGGGTAGGAGCGATCGTCCAGGGTTTGCTGCCCTCCTAGGCCATGGTTGGGGGTGGTCTTTGTGGCCACTTTATTGCCAGGCCACAACCAGCCATAATTGTCTCTTTGAAATATCCATTCGTCTTCTATAGGCCTCTAGGATATCTCTATTCTGAACATCTATTGTTCGACTCCTCCCAATGGAATACTGAAGAAACTATTATTGAAATTTACACTAAACGAAATAGAATAATATCTGTTATCTAAATAAAATAAATTTTCTAACGTTTCAACTGACCTGGCCAACCTCAAAGACAATCTTAACTATAAATTCACACTTCTTCAAATTTTTGCAAGATATTCTGCCCAGGTCTAATAAAATTATTCAAATTAACCTATGTTTAAATATAGATACGTTTAATTGCAATTAATCAAAACACTGATATCACTTTTCAATAATATTATTTTTTAATATAATATAAGTGAGTGATATCAGTGTTTTGATTAATTGCAAATAAACGTATCTATATTTAAACATAGGTTAATTTTGGGCAGAATAGCCTGCAAAAATTTTAATAGTTGGACTACCCCCAGCCAGCGGCCATGGGAGGCAGCTAACTTGAATTTTGAATTTTTAAACTATAGCATCGCGATATGAACCATAGGAACAGAACGGTAACTACATATTATTTTTTAAATTAATATTCCGCTTCTTTTGTTCTACTATGGAGGTAATATTATACCTCAAAAATAGATTCATAACTAGTAAATAAAAAATTGAAAAAGATTTCAACAGCTAACTACTTTTTACACAGCTCGTCGAAAACCTTTAAGCTTTTTGTATTCTATGGACTGAATACAAAGACATATCAGTTTATTAAAATCTCCACCCTGATCTTAACCATTTATTTAATCTTTATTTTTATTTTTTTATTAAATCAATATAGAAATAAATAAATCAATAAATATAAAATCAATTTGTTATAAAATATTAATCTTTTTCCTTTTGTAAACGTTTAGCAGAAATTTAAATATATAACAGTTTAGTAAAATTTACTTCCTGTTCTTAAAGATTTATTCAATGATAATTATTATGAAATCAAAATATAAATAAATAAATCAATTAGTTATAAAATGTTGTTCTTTTGTAAACGTTTGACAGAAATATAAATGTATAACAGTGTGCTAAAATTTACATTCCGTAAATAAACATGCATTCAATGCTAATATGTTTTAAAATCAATATTGAAAATACTGAGATAAATATTATACAATTAGTAGTCCTGTCAACTAATAGGATAATGTTAATGTTAAGTGGACTTTTAAAAAAGTTAAAGCATGTCCTTTACAATCCTTCCATTGTATGGCGAACCCTCCAATCCCACATCACTGCCCTTGAAGAATGGTGCCAAAAGTGGAGGATTAAAATAAATTCCAATAAATCCCACCAAATCACATTTGCCATTTGTCGTAAGCCCATGACCTCTTGCTCCATAGTATCCTTTAATAATATCCCACTTATTCCGACTATTACAACACTTACTAGACAAACGGTCTGAACCTCCAACCAGTTACAAAAGACTCATTTATAGAACTATAATAAGTCCTATCTGGACTTACAGAGTTGAGCTTTAAGCCATGGAATTCCTCCAGAATCAAATACTTACATACATAAAGACCTTAAAATTCCCTATGTAATCGATCTAGTCCAAACCAGACATCATTCCTTCCATTGTAAACTCCCAAAATATATTTTTTTAAAACATGAAGTTGGAGAAAAAACAACTAATTAATTAAAACAAGAACTAAAAGCACATGAATTATAAAAAAAAATATTTATATTTTTATAATTCAATTATATTTATTATATAGAACATAAGTAACAATTAAATATTGTACTTGAATAAAAATATCATAAATTCAGTTAAATATACTATTGCATAGTTTCATAATAAAGAGGTTTATTTAAGTACATATGTATATATATTTCTTTTTTCATTGCGTGCGTTATGCAGATTTTTATTAAATTAAACCTTTGTTGTTTGTGCACGGTATAGTAAAAAAGTTTGTGAAGTTTCTCCGTCGCGGTTACAGAAATCAAGTATTTTTTAGATGGAATATGAATGTATGTGAAAAATAAAAGGTAGAACTATTTGGGAAACAATACTGACCTACGTACCAAGCAATTTTTTTTTTTATATTCTCCAGCAAATAAATCAACAATCTAAGGAGAATGATGACTGGGTTTCAACACAATTAAAAATGACTCCTTTAAGATAGTGATACACTCTAAACCGACCATTAAGACTAAGCATCGAGAGCTATCGGCCAATTAGGAGAAACACAGATCATTGAGCGGTTAGGCGGTATGACATACTAATAGGCCACCCTCGGACCACCCTTGAGAACTTTTTACCTTTGATGTCTGAATGTGAGTTACCCTCCGAAGGTATTTTTTCTCAAGGACCACCCTCCGGTTCGCCCTATTTCCCCCCAGTAGCCTATTCTAATGACTACTGCATCCCTCGTAGCTTACCTCCAATTTGAATAATGAACTGGATGCCATTCTAGAACTTTTTGGACCGAACTGATGATGGAGACGTTCACCAACTGTAATCATATCACGATAACTAGTTGAAATGAAAATAGTAGGGTTAGATATTCGAAGGACCTTCATAAATTATTTATCTAGTAGGGCAGTGAGAAGAGGAAATGTTTGAAGGATAGAAGGTTACAGAGGTAGGACTCTGACCCTTCAAGTTCACACGGGTAATAACAACATTTTACTAAAATTTTTAGAAAAAATTATCATTTTCAACAGATTAAAAATCTTTTAGAAAAATATCATTTTTATGTTACAGTGTATATA
>NW_027114863.1:1114778-1128466 GCF_000696795.3 Halyomorpha halys
ACATTCTAAATTATTTATACATTGTACATTATTGCTAACAATGAGAAATGTTTATCTTTTTCAAATAAAGAAAATTAAAGGTACTTTACAAGAAGCATTTTTGAAAATTCGATGAAAGATAGGGCGGTGTCGGATTTTCCATTCGTATGTTTATATTTTTCCTATTTCATTCTTTAGTTATTTATAAACTTTTTTATTTATAAATATTACTACTAATAATGTGATAATAATCACTGGTTATTTTTTTTATTTTTTTTTTTTTTTAGAGGAGACTTGGCTTGGTAGTCAATGCAGAGAAAAAACAAAATATATGGTTACGGGAGAGGTGCCTAGGCCTGGAAAGGAGGTGACCTTCAGGGAATACCAATTTGAGAAGACTAATGTTTTTGTATATCTTGGCTCATTGATAACTCAAGAAAACGCACCTGAACAAGAGATTCGGCGTAGGATCATAGCAGCAAATCGGTGCAAGGCAGTTTCGGAGAGGAGCTCTTTCCAGAAAATCGAAGCTTTGTCTTTATAAGACCATAGTGCGCCACGTCTTGCTGTATGGTTGGGAGACTTGGACTACCCCAGCTTGTGAACAGGCATTGAAAGAAGAATCCTCAGACGTTTATATACCGTTATATACCGTTTATGGTAGTGTTCTCATCGGAGTGGAAAAGGAGGAAAAACCAGGAGCTTATAACCGCAAATTTTGATCTATCCTTAGTTATATATTTATCGTTTATACTTGCCCACACTCAGCGGAGAAGGAGGTGAGTTAAAGCAAATTAATAAAAAAAAAAAAGTATAATCGCCAAAAGGGAAAAAAGACAAAACAATAAAGAATAAATTGCTCCTAAGGCACCACGTTATTTTTTCCTTGGAAATAACGAAAACCTCGAAACAATATGCCCCCAATATATCCTTATATAAACAATAATCGAATTATAACCACTGGCGAATACCTTTTCATGTAGATAACAGAAAATCTAGAAGTGGTGCCTTCCACCTGTTGAATTATAGAAATATTAAGTAAACATAACAAAAAAACTTAAGTAAATTAACAAGTTGAAAGCAGAGTAAGAACAGCAGAACTATATGTACAAAAGTTTAATTATAAGAAGAAATATATGTACACAGAATGAAAAAGGAAAGAAAAGAATTCATATCAATTAATAAAATAACGAGAACTTATAGGTTGACTTAACTTTAACTTAAATGATTAACCTTATCAACTATTATTTACATTACTGCACAAAGGAATATAAAAATTATTTTAACATAAAATTTAGTTGGAACCCCACGTAGTCTTGGGGTGTACTGGCAGAACACAAGGTTGTCCGATATTTCCTTTCCGGTCACCGTGTCACCAGAATTATAGAGATATAATCTCTAACGATGTAATGCCACAACTCTCCTATCCAGGACGTGCTGAAGATTCACATTCACCAAACCAAAGTCCACTCGTCTAAATATATCGATCGTGTTTTTGTTTTCCCCCATAATCCCTTTTGTCTATGCAGATACCGCCAGTGTTTTTATCTTACCATGGAAATCGTAACAAACTGTTTAATTAGACTATGTTTAAGTAGCCCCATATAGTTCAAGTGATGAAAATTTCAAGACAGGTGGGCAGGACATGTCGTTAGGATGGGCAGTGAGGACCAACCAAGACAATTCCTGATGTAGCCACTCCATGGTACCAGAAGAAGAGGAAGACTTCGATCAAAGCTGCGATGGGCTGATGGTGTTGCTGCTGGTGTAACAAATATGCTGGGGCTTCGGAATTGTATGGCGGCAGCGAGGTACAGAGGCAATTGACGGAAGCTGCTGGAGGAGGCCAGGATTGTTGCGCCACTCTAGTAGTAGTAGTAAAGGTACATTAGGAATGGTGTTATAACTGGAGAATTAAAATAAATCTCACCAGATCACTTTTACTCTCCGTCGTAAACCTCTACCCTCCTGTCCTATTGTATCTTCTTCAGATATACCATTAACGCCTATTGAACAGATTCACTACTTAGGACTCTATCTTGTCAAGAAACGTACTTGGAATCCTAATACTAAACTGAAACGACAAGAAACTGCTCATAGATTTCGATTGCTACACCTACTTGACAAACGCTCTAAACTTCCATTTACTACTATATACTACAAATAACTATTATATACTATGATAATCAGACCAATTTGGACATACGGAATTGAGCTCTGGGGCTCCACCAAATCATCCAATGCCTGGATTCCTCCTGCCTCCAATCCTTACAATCTAAAATCCTCCTTAAAATCCTTGATGCTCCTTATCACATCACAAATAAAATCATCTACAAAGATCTCAACATCCCTTTCGTTACAGATTTGGCTGAAATAGAAATCCGTCCTTTCATTCCAAACTCCTTTGAAATAAACCCATTAGTTCTTAATCTCTCATCCTTCCCTGATAAACCTCCGAGGCGTCTGAAAAGAAGAGGGCCACAGGACCTTCTAATTTAAATCAATTATTGAAATACCACCGGTGGGTGGTTCCTTCCCAAAAGTATCAAGTGTTCTGAAACGTTTATTGAATTTACATAATGTATTTTTAAAAAAATAAATAATGAGTAATTTTAGATTTGTACTTTTTGTTTTTGAGCTGGGCTGTTATCAGACAGACCATTTTGCGAGACTATGTTTTTTTGGACTCCGGCGATCTCAAAGCAGATTTTTGTGTTAAAAACTCGCATTCGAAATTTGTCACGATTGCAGTACTTTGCCACACTATAGATTCAGTATAAGGTAAGTGGAAGTAATATAATATAGAAATTTCATGGCATTCAGAAAAATCCAGTCACAAAGATTCTCCTCTGTGAGGGATAAAGTTTTTTTTATGTTTTTAAAACGTGTAAAGGACTTTCTCTGTAAGTGGAATATTTTCGAAAAACAAGAATTTTATAAAATTAGGGCGAATCTCTTAAAAGATTCGATCAATGACGTACAAATGATAAATCGCATGCTACATTAATAAAAAGTATACTTCAAAGTAAAACTCCACCTGCTCCTGCAGACACGCAAAGATAAAAAGGACCAAGATATGGCGGCCTTCAGTTTCAGTATAAGAAATAAGTTGGGGAAAATCACCTTTGATTTTTTTTTTAAACTTGTTTATAAAAAAATTAATGGGTCATATCAATATCATTAGCGGCTAAAGTTCAAATGGTTGGGAACCTTCTTACTGTTATAGTCAACTTAAATTAGGCAGTTGCAAAGTAAACCGCAATAAGTAAATATTAAATAATAAATATAATGATTTATATAATCAACATCGTTTTTAATACAAATTATAATTGATTTATGTATTCTAATTTAATACATAAAAATCAAAATTTTTTTCTTTGGAATAATACGCTGCCATACCATTCATCGGATTACAATGGGGCTGTTACCTCAACTATCACAATCGTGTATCGATACAATAGATATATTTTTTAAATATTTATTTATTGATATTTACAACTGTACATTATAATACATATAGTAAATCTGATCTAAGTTAAATTGGAGTTTTACAGGCGTGTAGAGCAACCCATTGGTAGCACTCTAATGACATTTTACATTAGCTGGTCTCGTGGCCATCTTCTTTTCAGGCACCTCGGAGGATTGTCAGGGATGGAAGAGGATGCAAAATTAGAAACAAGGGTTTTGAGGGGTTAGAGAGTTTATAATGGAAGGAGTGATATCTGGTTCGGGCTAGATCGGTTACATAGTGAACATTAAGGTCTTTATGTATGATTTTATTTGTGACAAAGTAAGGAGCATTGAGGATTTAGATATATTTTTAAATCGGTTTTGACAATTTTATGTAGGGCAGTCACTTTTATAATGCCAGATGGTGGTATTCTATTGTTTGACTACACGTGTTTTTAGAAATAAATTTTATTTTAAGTTTCGAAAATTATTGAATAATTGAATGAAATATAGTATAGCAGTAAATTTAAATGCTGAATAAAAAAAATATATTTTTCAAGTTATTTCTTAATTAAGGTTTTCATAAGCGATTTTTTTTTTTTTTTTTTTTTAACATTTTTAAATATAAGAATGCAAGACCAATAGAAAATAGGTTGATATTTTAATAATTACTAATCAGCAACCGAGCATAGCTCCATATAAGAAATTGGAAACATTGATTTTTTTCCATTAGAGTTCTATTTATTTATTATTTATACCTATAATTAAAAATTAAATTTACTAATATTATATTTCAATATTATTTAATTATTTTCAAAACAAGACAAAGAATACAAATTGTTTTTTAAAAAATGTATTTAAAAAGATTTCTTAAACTAAAATAAAAATCTATATTACTATTAAGTACTGGGGCAATTCAGACATGTAATTAAAACAATATTTATTTATTCTACTGTTTTTTCAATTAATAGTTAGAAATGAATGTAATTGATTGTATGCAATTCTGGAATTTCTTATTTTAAAAAAATATTAAACAATAGAAGATGAAAAGGAGGACATCCCCGAAACTTTCTTAAAAAATATAGATTAACTTAGAAATATTTTTTTCTTTAAAGTAAGATAAGTGATTTTAAAAAATTAAAAAGTAAAAGGCAGCTGTTTTAAAACGTTAAAAAAAAAAAATTAAAATTCCGTGTTTTCTATCATTAAAACGAACAGCAACACCAGAAAACTTAAGAGAACATCATTTGAAGTACAGTAAATTTGCTAAAATATGGACCTCAATTATGGCTGTTTAAGTTCAGCAAGTTCGAAATATAGCTGCATTTCATAAGAAAAGTACTGAAAGATCAGCAAGCAAATTTATTTTGGGAAATCTATATCTCCAAAACCATTCGACGTACAAATGTCATTTAACACTAAAATTAAATCTAGGTTAATGGACTATAAAGTAGTTTATAACGTTTATCTTCGTAGGAGTTGTAGTTTTTATGATATTTGCTAAAATAAATTTATTTATAGTGGTTCTGACAAATTTTATGTGCCAAATGTATATTCATATACGAATATAATAAAAACCCCAACTCCTAAAAAAATACGTGTCATAAACTAATTTATAATAAGTTAAATTACCTTTATTTTGAGTGCTAGAAGGCACATGGAGGTTTTTTAAAAATCCGGTATTTTAACTAGAAATTAACATTGTGTGAATTTATTTTTTCAAATATCATAAAGATTACTACTCCGACAAAGAAAGACGTTATAAACTATTTTATAATAAATTTAACTAGCTTTAATTTGAGTGCTGACAGATATCTATACGTCGAATGGTTCCTGATATATATTTTTTCATATATCAAACTTATTGTCCGCACAACTATAAATCCATTTATTTTAGAAAATATTATGAAAACTACTACTCCTACGAAGATAAACGTCAAAAACTACTTTATAGTCCATTAAACTAGATTTAATTTGATTGCTAATGGACATCTGTAAGTTGAATGGTTTTTGAGATATAGATTTATCAAAATAAATTCACTTACTTCTGATCTTTCAGTGCATTTTTATGAAATGTTGATTTTTAAAAAGCTATATCTCGGGGATTATTGAACGTTAAAATCTCCATTAGATCTAATATTTTAGCAAATTTACTCTACCCTTTTTTTTTTTTTTAATAACTTTATTGAAATTTACAACTGTACATTACAAAATACATTTCGTAAATATGGTCTTAGTTAAAATGGAGTGTTACAGGCCTGTAGAGCAACTACCTTCTGGTAGCACTCTAATGACATTTTACATTAGCTGGTCTCGTGGCCATCTTCTTTTCAGGCGCCTCGGAGGATTGTCAGGAATGGAAGAGGATGCAAGGTTTAGTGGAGCCCCAAAGCTCAACTCCATCTGTCCTGATTGGCCTTATTACAGTCATGTAGATCAGTCTTTTGTAATGTGTTGGAAGTTTAGACCGTTTGTCTAGTAAGTGCTGTAGTAGTCGAAATCGACGTGCAGTTTCCTGTCTTTTCAGTCTTGTGTGAGGATTCCAGGTTAATCTTTTGTCCAAATATAGTTCAATGTAGCGGATCTGTTCGACAGGGGTGAGTAACATTATTAAATGAAACTGTAGGGCAGTCGGTATACTCTACCTTAAATGATGTTCTCTTAGATTTTCTATTGTTGTTGTTAGTTTTAAAGATATAGAGATCTGAATGAAAAAATAATTTTTTTTTTTTTTTCACGTTTTGGTATAACCGCCATTTTCCCCCTACATATACTTGGTAGACTCATCAATTTTGACTAGTAATAATACATAGTTTTCATTAAAGTATTAAAAAATTAGGGTGAAATAACTGACTTTTTTCTTCCTGGATCTCATACTATTAAGGTAGGCGTAGATAATGAACTAATATAATACAATATACGTTATAATATCCTAAATCATAAATCGATATTATAAAATAAATAACAAATATTTATATAGCAGTTGTTGGCTAAGCATGGCTAACTTGTTTTTGGAAAGTCCACCTGAGACAGCAGGTGTTGGACGCCAGCTGCTCGTCTCTGTGTCGCTTCAAAGTGGGGTATTCTGCCTTTTAACAATAACAATATTTTTCATATTCCATAGTTGTAAAATGTCATTATACATAATAATTGTCACTGAATTGGTGAAACCTAGGTAGGTAAATATTTGATCTCTTAAATATCGGTTAACCGCAGTCATGATTGTAGACAACATTCTTTTTTAATATCGTGTAATCTCGATAATCCGAACTTCGGTTCTCCGATCACTCCAATACTCCAAAGAAAACACCGCAGGCAATAATATTTTTTTAAATAAATAATTGAATTTCTATCCATTTTAGTCTCAATAAAGTGTTTAAGATTATAAATTAAATAAGATATAACTATATCCAGAATGAAGTGGTTGGATACAACCTTCAATAAGATAAAAGAAAAATTTTTATTGTTATTCTTAGAAATTAGACCCTAATTAAGATTGTCCCTGAGGATGGCCGGATTGGCTGAAACGTCGGACTTTAAGTGTGTTGAGACTAAAATGGATAGTAATTAAATTATTTATTTAAAAAATTAACCAGTCTCAATAAAGTGTTTAAGATTATAAATTAAATAAAATATAAACTATATTCAGAATGAAGTGGTTAGAAACAGCCTTCAATAGGATAAAAGAAGAATTTTTATTGTTATTCTTAGAAACTTCTAGCCCTAATGTTATGTTAGAACTTTTATCATTATTTATTAAACTAGTTACAGTAGAAGGAAACATTTTTTACATCAAAGAATAAATTGTTGTTTTGACTTGGGCAGAATAGACTGCGTGGAGTTGAGTTTCTTGAGTCATATAGTTCTAAAGTTGTATTAAGATTGTCCCTGAGGATGGCCGGATTGGCCGAAACGTCGGACTTATAAGAAAAATAAAATGTATTGAGACTAAAATGGATAGAAATTAAATTATTTATTTAAAAAAATTAAACAGTCTCAATTAAGTGTTTAAGATTATAAATTAAATAATATTTTTGTTTTCAAATAAAAGTGCACACGTGGAAACTACCAATATAAAATAAAAGTTATTATAATCATCGTAAAAAGTGGAAATTTTTAAAGTTCCGATATCGGGTAACCTCATAGGAATTAGATTTTAATTTATTACTTAATTAAGAACCTTTAATTTTGCTTATTTGAAATAATTAACTATTTCATATTTTGACAGTGATTAAAAATTGATTGGATACTTAATTAAAAATTGATTGGATACTTAATTAAAAATGGATAGATACTTTATTATTTATACTACTGTTATTTATTTACTTCTTATACATTTATTTTATTACACCTATATTTTATTCATAGTAAATAAAATTGTAATGTAATCATCATGAAAATCCAAAGCAGAAACATTTTACTGTTTCGATAACGAGTAACCTTATAGGAATCTTTAATTTTGGTTATTGAAAATAATTAACCATGTCCTATTTTTGTTAGTAATTATAAATGGATTGGAAAATTAATTTAAAATGGATGGATACTTAATATTATTTATCTATTTATTTTACATTTATTGTATTATTCTAACTATATTTTCTATCGGTATATATTATTAATGAGGTGTAGATAGTTGACCGTAAATTAATGATTGGAGAACCGCACCCCCCGAGGTCAGCAAAGAACAACGTAAATAAACAAAACCATATTTATTTATTTTATGCCGACGTTTCGGCCTGAGTTTCATGTCTTCATCAGGGCTATAGAACAAAAGAGATAACAACAACATTTAGAGAAACATAAAATTGAAAAGGAATGGTATACAAACAAATTTGGAACTATACAAAACATTGAATTGAATCATAAATGATAAAAAATTGATAACTGATAATTGAATAGTAAAAAAAAATTAATTGATAGATAATCGTGGGATTAGATGGTAGTAGATTGAAAACAGTGAAAGATAAAATATATCATGTAGGTAAGAAGATATGTACAATATAAGATATTGTAGCAAGTAGTGTTTAAAAATCTGAAAAAATAAATAAATAAATTGAATCTACAGATTGAACAATGTGACAGACAATGAAAAATAGTGAGTGGCTTATATCTGAATAGCTCGGCGAAAAATAAATAATTATGATTTTGTTTATTTATGTTGTTCTTTGCTGACCGTACCCCCCGACAAACTTCTCTCCAATCTTTGATATATATTATTAGTTACGTATTCTATCATTTAATTTATATTTATTTTTTCCTAAATTATATAATTCTTATAGTAATTACAATTATCATATTTTTAAAACTCTTCCTTATATTTCGCGCATTTTGTGAAATAAAACCGTTAATGGTCACCTCCCCTCCACTCTGTATACTTCCGATTTTCTGTCATTGTTTCGAAATCTCTCAATAGGAACAGGTGGGTGGCTCTGATTCTTTACTCATTTATTATTATTAATTTTATTTCTATTTATTCCTTCTCGACCTTTATTTAATCTCAATTCACTTCTTTATTTTCCGTCTTTAAGAGTATTAAATATTGTTTTCTCATATCTACTTTCCTATTTTTACGTGTTATTACGTCTCCTATTCATTTTTAACCTAATATTTTGAATAATTCTTTTTTATATTCATATCATTGTCTATTTTATATTAATACTAATTTATTTCTTCTTTTTTATATTTGTATATAATTTTCTTGTCACTTATTTTTACCTAATTTTAACCCTACCTTAATTAACCTTTTTGTATCTTATTATCCTACTATGTCAAATTATTATTAGTTGTTTTTGTATCTTTTTAGGTCTGATGAAGCTCTAAAAAGTCGGGCGAAACATCAGCAACATTTCTTTTGACCGCACTCCTGACCATTTTCTTCATAATTTTAGTACACAATGATTTGATTAACTTAAGGAGATAAGATGAAAAAAAAATTACATTTACAGAAACGAGTGTAATAATATAGAGGTATTACATATTGACGTAGAAAATATAAATATTTAAAAATAAACAATATGTAACATGAAAAAAAAAACTCAGCTACAGGACGCATGCGCAGTGCATTTTTCACTTTCACCAGTCTGATAATTGTTTTCATACCGCCATAATTATTAAATAATTAGTTTTTCCATTACACTTAACCTATCTATGAGCCTTCTAGTTTACGGGACCATTCTTAGCATTTTCAGTCTTGAATCTATAACATTTTAGCATTAAATAAATAGATATGAGCATAATTTTAAATTTTAGTAAACGTTTATAGTTTTATATCCCCGCCATACTTTTTTAAAAGAGAAATGTTGAAATTTTGCAACAAGAAATAAGATTAAAAGTTCTTTTATGAAAACTTTTGAAATTGGAGATAGGCAAACTAAATAGTAAAAGAGCCGGCGTGAAAAAAAGGCAGTTATTTCACTCCATTTTTAAATTATTTTAGTAATGAAAACTATGAATTATTACTAGCCAAAATTTATGAGTCTTCCAAGGGGGATAAAACATGGCAGCTGTTTAAAAAATTAACTTCAGCTTTTTCGGAGCTCTATATCTTTAAAACTATCAGCAGCACTAGAAAACCTAAGAAAATATCACTTAAATTAGAACAAATTCGTTAAAATATGAGCCCTAATAGAACTATTTATGTTCAATAGTTCTCGAGACATAGCTTTTTAAAAATGAACATCTCATAAAAAATGCACTAAAACATTAGTAGTTAGTGCATTGTTTCTGAAATGTTGCTTTCTAAATAACTATTAAATAAATAACTCATCAATCATCAATTTCACTAGTAATTATATATAATTTTCATTAACGTAATAAAAAATTGGGATGAAATAACTGGCTTTATTTCTTCCCGGTTCTTGTTCTATAACTTATATACTCATTAAAAAAATATATATATATAAATATAGGAGAGCGGGAAAATTAGTATATGTCATGAAATGGCCGCAATAGGTAATATATTTTTACGGGGTACACAACATTTTTAAATTCTGACTACTTCCTTTAGTTATTTCCTTTAATCCAATCAGAAAAAAAAAAGTTTTGGTGGAAAAATCTCTACTTAAAAATTGTTCTACCGGTAATTTATAACCCAAATATAAATATTCCTTATATTATATATTCATATACATATAGCCTATGTACTATTAAACATAATGGAATTTCTATCAGAAAACAATAAGGTACCAGCAAAAGCTTCTAGACTGTATGGCTACAGACACAGCTTGCCGCAAATCTATCCTATCTTAGAGATTATCAGATGCGGTGGACGGACAGGTGGTTACTGCAGCTGCGATCTAAATACCTATAGGTTTTTCCAAGTTTTTTTTAGGAATGTACAGTTTTATAATTTATTTAAATATAAGATTATTCTAAGATATTTGTTGTTATTTTTTTATATAACATAATGAGTGCGAATAAAAACTATCTCTCTCTCACTCATTTTTAATTTTTTGAGTTTTTTAAGTTCTGTTTTGAATTTGTGTGTCAATGTAGTATAATATGTCTTATCTCCTGGGTATTTAGTCCTGTGCCACTTTGCTCTTGCTCTGCGTTTTTCCTTTAATAAGATGTTAATGTGCTATGGCAAGTCAGTACGTATGGTATTATTAATTTTACTAGTCGTCGTGTTGTCGTATATCCAAATTCTTATATATTCTGTAAAGTTTTTTTATTGCTTCGTCAATGTCATGTTTAGTCTTAAGTGGAGTTTTTAAGTCCAGTTTTTTTTTTTTTCAAATCATTACAACATTTGTCCCAGTCCACTAATCCTTTAATCAATGAGGGAGGAGAGGACTTAAAAAAATAACTGGATTGTGGTCTGACGAAAGGTCATCTATAGATTCGATAATGGTCCGGGAACAGGAAATTTGGAAGGTGATAAATATATCTAGGATATATAGCTTTTCTTGAGAGGCCAATAAGTAGGGCTCATGGGGATGAGGGTAGAATAACAATGGAGGTAGTAGGGCTATTCATGATATTGTGTAAAATGTTTTACCATGTTAAATGTTATAAGTGTAGGATTGTGAGCAGCCCTATTTAGTCATGTTAAATGATAAATGCATAAGAGCTCCTAGCGGATTTTCTGAGCAACTTGTTTAGTAACCTTTCCTTCCAAAACTTTATGTTATTGTTTACTTCTGAGTTTTGATTACAGTAATTTATTGCTGCATGCCTAAAATAAGTGAAACACAAGAAAAAAAAAACCCAAACTACGAGTAAGTAAGTAGGAGTGTAGTAACCTAACATGACAACATAAAACGGTGACAAGCTCAGTTGGTCTGTTTCGAGACGTCACTCTCCATTTAACAGATCTAGTAACAGACTCTCAGCCATGTTACATGTTATATCGTTTTAACTTGGTAAAATAAGGAAATATTTCTCCATTTAACATATGTTTTTCCATTTAACACGTTAAAACTGTTAAATTAAAGATCATGAATACCTCTAGTGACTCGGGAAAGGATTTTACGACGGGTATTGGAGTATCATTTTTAAATTGATAAAAATAATTGAAACGTCAATGAATAAATAAATATATGCGTTTTTTTACATATTTTATTTAAAACCTGTAGATATTCAGAGGTATAGATTTTTTTTCCAGGGAAAATTAGAGTTTACCATGTTGAAAATTCGTAATCATAACATCATTAATATAAATGAACAAATTTCATGGACTTAGGTAGAGTGAGAACTGAAAGTTGTATATATATATAGGAAGAAAATAGTTGACCGTATGAAGTAGATTGTTGGAAGATAGTCCGGGTAGCGGTCAATAAAGGTATCAAAATAGTAAAAGAAATACTGTTATGTAATATTGTTAACCACATTTGACAGCCCTGACGAAGCCCTGCAAAGTAGGGCGAAACGTTGGTTAACATCGAACAAATTTTTCGACTATTTTGTAACGATTGACAGCTACTAGGACTATCTTCATAAGTTCAAATATCTTCTTCTAATTATTTTAAAATTGTTTCGAACGCTCAAGTAAATCTTCGTATAAAGTGTAATATTGGAAAACCACTTATAGTTTACAGGCCACTAAATTATTAACTCAAAAGATTTATCAGTATAATTCAATTATATTAAATAAATCCTACTTTAGGAAGTAAGTGTTTGATAGAGATTTTTATTAATTATTTCGTCCAATTGCGTAAAAACTGTTTTCATTTCCATCTAAATGATTGGCCTTCATAATTATTTTAGCAAACAAATAAAATCATTTTTCAATTAAAAGAAATGAAACGTTGGTTGATAAATAGTTTTTCTCTTACTATGTTGAAACCTTTATTGCCACTCGGACTATCTTCCTACAAAATGAAAGTTGTATAATTCGCGCTGCGCACTAGATTTCCTTTTTAAATTAATTTATTGTGCTTAAATTAGCGATACGTTCTTCATGAATAAAAGACATATAAGTGGACAGAGGATGTATCCCCCGTTGAGATAGTGAAGCCGACCCTGGTAAAAAGCCCATTAGGGTTGAGATCTATTAAGGGCTAGATCTAGGGACATCTGCCCCATACTTAGCCGATGAATAGGGCCCAGGCCGGCTACCTATTAGCCCCTGTCTCATTCCACCTCAGCCCTTGTTAGACAGATAATGCCAGGTTCTCAACTCGGCGAGGGTGGTTATTTTCTCACCTCCTCGGCTGTACTCCGCTGGGCGGGGTTGACAAACCACAGCCGAAATAGCCCTTCAATCTGGAACATGGACCAATACAACTGCGGATCGTAAAGACGTAAACATACAATCAGGGCTGCTGTAGAATCTATGATTCAAAGATTAAAGAAACATGCCCGTATAACAAATATATATTTATATATATGAAAACAGACAATGTTAGTATATATGAAAAAAATAAATAAAAACACTATTTAACAGAATTATTAAAATAAAAAAAGATAACAGATAAATTAAAACCATATATAATCTCATAAATCATAAGGTGACTAACTTCTAATAATATAAATGAAAAATATTTAAACAAAAATGAACTAAAGTTTTTTATTTTTTTAAGTTCTGTTTTGAGTTCGTTTGTCAATCTAGTATAATGTTTTATCTGTTGGGTATCTAGTCCTGTGCCACTTCGCTCTTGCTCTGCGTTTTGCCTTTAATAAGATGCTAATGTGCTGTGCCAAGTTGTACGTACGGTATTATTAATTTTACTGGTCGCCGTGTTGTCGTATATGTAAATTGTTATATATTCTGTAAAGTTTTTTTATTGCTTCGTCAATGTCATGTTTTTTTTTTTTTT
>NW_027114863.1:1135102-1136043 GCF_000696795.3 Halyomorpha halys
GACGGTAGGGAAGAATTTTTATGTTCATTTGCTAACTAGCGCATGAATGTCATGTTTAGTCTTAATTTAATCAATGAGGGAGGAGAGGGCTTTGGTTTTTGGGATTTTGGTCTGACGAAAGGTCATCTATCGATTCGATAATGGTCGGGGAACAGGAAATTTGGGAAGTGATAAATATATATAGGATATCAAAACCATATATAATTTCATAAATCATAAGATGACTAACTTCTAATAATATAAATGAAAAATATTTAAACAAAAATGAACTAAAAATAAATTTAAAAGAAGGGACAATTATTATTTATATTCATATTTACAAGTTTAAAAGAAAATTGAAAATATCAAAAGTAGAAAGATAATTAAATAATAAATAAATAAGAAGGATGCAAAAGAAAAAAAATCTAGCAAACATAAATCCTTAGGTATGTTACCTACTTACATACACAGTATTATTTATATATATATTTATTTATTTATTTGTGGGTCTTGAGTATCTGTCAGTAATACAATTTTATTTAAGCGACGTTTCTCAAATTTGTTGTTTGCATAGTCATGCCCTACAATTAGAATAACAGGAAAATTCAATTCTGACCTAAACCTGAAGTTATTATGATCACGATGTAGAACACATTGCAATAGACAATTGTAAGTAATGATTTTATTAAACAATGTTGTAATTGCAATATTTATTAATCATAATTACAATAAGTAGATGCAGTCTTATAGCAATTAGTTGAAGAACGCATTTGTTAAAAAATTTAGAAACGTCTCCTGAATTATGTTGTATTATTGACTGGTACTCAAAACCCACAAAAAAAAAAAAAAAAATTGTATATATAATTTATAGGTTCTATATAGATATTGAAAACATCTAATAATATTTATGTTAGATGCTGCCTATAATATTACTAATGTCTATAAAGGTTTCGGTTGATTCA
>NW_027114863.1:1136898-1138896 GCF_000696795.3 Halyomorpha halys
ACTTATATTAATAATTGACCATCTAATTTAAAATTATGAAGAAGATGGTCAGGGTTGCGGTCAAAAGGAAAACAAAAAAAGTTTACAACTATTTATTTTCCGACGTTTCGTCCCACTTTGTACAGCTTCATCAGAGCTGTTGAAGTTGACAGCTATAGAGACTTTGACCAAAGTTGTAAACTATTTTAGTTTCTATTTTGGCCACAACCCTGACCATCTCAACATTATTTTAAATTTCTGATCGTTTCCTTCCTAAACAAAGGTTTAGTCAATTTTTGATTGACCTCAAACACGAATTTCTAAATAGATTCGATCTAAATTTTTATGGCTAGTTTATCTATGTTATTATACAAATGTTTTCAAAAATTTCAGGTTGCTGCAGTCTCTCAGGTTTCTTGTAAAAAAAATATATATCGTACATTTTGTAAACATTTTCACTGCCCCAAAGAATTGGGGAAAACTGAATAGTTGCTGGATTTACTATGTAACGTACATACAAAGTACAAGATAAGTGAAAATAAAAAAATTAAAATTAAGTACTGGTTTTTTCTCTCATTCTTTCAAGGAACTACAATAAAATTGTGAACCTGTCTGGTGTTTCGAGCTCTTTTTTTTTTTTAATAATCGAGCTTTATTTATTGATAGATATTATAATCTGCCACACAGTTGTGGGCAATAGGTAATAGTGATGAATGATCAAATTCTTACTAAAATAAAATAAAATAAGAATGAAAAAAGTACATAAAAATAAATAAAATCTCTCTTAAAATATATACAAACAGAAGGATAAGGAAAATGAACATAATCAAACTATGAAAAATAAAGAAATATATAAATAAAATAATATAGCCTCTAGTCACATTTACACTCTTATATACAATATTTACACAATCAACCTGAGGATCCCTGAGCCCACTCTATCCCCCACCTGTGAGGGGTAGAGCATACCGAGCTCCCTACCACTTCCTTATGAACCTGTACCAATTTGAGTCCGATTCATTCGCTGAGGAGTTATAAGGGATTTTATATTTAAATGAAATAATGACATGAATAAGTTGATTTCACTAATTTTATTATACATGGGCAAAATAGCCTGAAACTTTTAATAGTTGATGTTAGACTGTGAATTTATAGTCAAGATTGTCCCTAAGGATGGAGGGCCTGGTTGGCCGAAACATTATACATTTAAAGGATTAATAAAGAGTGTTTAGACTTAATCGGATACAATTAATTGTATTTAAATAATATAACACCAATCCTTCCATAATAAACTTCCCAACCACCCAAACCAACTCGTTTCTAACCTGGCTTCTTCTTCACTACCTAATAATCCTCCTAGGCGTCTGAAAAGAAGGTGGCATCAACAAATGGCAAATTTACTTTATGTGTATATATGTATACAGTTGTAAATAACAATAAATAAATTATAACCAAAAAAAAGAATATAACCGATCTCAAAAAAGTTATAACATTTCTCGGCGCATCAATGCATGTAACAATGCTTCGAAAAGTATTTCATCGAAGAAATATTTTTTTTAAACTTATTTAATTCAGGAATATGTTATTAAATATGCAAAAGAGAATGAAAATAATAGAATTTATCATATTTAATATTATAATATTGACACATAATTATTAAATAATCTCTTGCCAAGAAACGTCAATGGAAACATTTCTAATTATTTGTCTTGAGTAAACACAGACTGCTGCGTCAAACATGTTTGAGTAGCTGAATCAGTGTTGGTTCATGCATAATTCAATTCATAAAACCTTAAGTGAAATAAATGACTTTGTAGTAGTATCTCAATTTTGCAAATTTTGTACATTCACAATACTTTCTCTTAATGTATATTTCATATATAGGTAAGAGAAAGTAAAAATATAATACAAGTACTTATTACGTAGTATCCTACAAGTATTATTCTATTGAAATATAAAAACCTCGACAATTATCTACAAGGATAAACTATATGCATACATTAAAATACAAATAATAAA
>NW_027114863.1:1139051-1144381 GCF_000696795.3 Halyomorpha halys
AAATAAAATATGCCATATAGGTTTTATCCCTGTACCCATCTCTTTCCATTCATAATAAATATTAAAAAAAAAATTAAAAACTTTCAGTTAATTTTGCAAAGATAAGATCTTCAAATAAAAAGAAGGAAAAATGAAGAACGAGACCAATGAATACAATAACATTGAGATCGCAGAATGCATTACGAAGAGACTCTGAGAGATGCCTATACTAAAAAAGTTGAAAAAAAAAAAAACTGAAGAAATTATCGAATATTTTTAAATTTTAATTTTAGAGTGCTGCCAATGGGTAGTCTCTCTACACGCCTGTAACACTCCAATTTAACAGTCACAGTTGTAAATAGCAATAAATAAATATTTTTAAAAAAAATTAATTTAAAAATAGTTCTAAAATTACAATTTAATATTTCGAACTTTTAAAAATGTAAATATTTTCATGCTAGATTTTCTTTCTTAGGAAGTTGTTTGTTCTTATTTATTAAGATGTTTTATGAAAAATAAAAACTGTCATCATAGTATAATTTATCAGTGATTTGTGCTTAAGGTACAGATGAATGTATCAGTAGGGAACGATATTGTTTAAACAATGTTGTGTACTAAATTTTAATTAATGTGCCTATATGATAATATGGCAAAAATAAATAGATGTTCTTAAAAAAAAAAGGTAAGTAAGATTTTAATTGTAAACATATAAAGTAAAACTTTTAGATAATATTAAATTAATTGTTATAATTGTAGGACATTAGTACTTGAAGATGGAGAAAGCCGAAACGTAGTAAAAACTAATATTGGATAGTGTTAATATTCTAAATGGAAGGTTTGTCACCTATATTCACACCTGATAATGTAAAAACAACTTAATAATGCAAATAATTTCTTTTTATCATTTCCACTTTGTTTTTGAAAATGAATTATTATAAAAAAAAGTAAAAGTTTTAATTTAACATTCAACTTATTTCTTTGTTCTGTTTTTGAATAATTTTACTATTAATATTATTCAAGCGATCGAGTTTTGTCCCGTTGACCAATAGGCGATGAATGCACCAAAATGCATCTTATATGGTAGGAATTATATTGGCCAGACAGTTTAGAAAACAATAAAAAATGATAGTGCGCTTGTTTAAAAAAAATTCAATTTTTTTGTTTACGTCTTAAGTATAGACGTACCACAGGCTGAGCCATTCCAAGGAACAAGAGCCTAACAAAAAATTAATGTCCCTAGCGGAACGTATTGAATATTGCCCTTGTCTTATCGTAATATCCGATAAGAAGGAGATACAAGAGGGCAGGTCAGAACCATCTTTACCATATGGGTCCACTGGGCCCACGCCAAACTTTAACAAATTTAAATAAATATAAAATTTACAACTGTATAAAAAAAAAATACAATAACTAAATGTGATAAATGTTCAGAACACGTCATAATCTTGGAACCATCCAATGTGCTATTTCAATCATTGCTTTAAATCATCGTGGGCATCTTCTTTCAGACGTTTTGGTGGATAATCATGGATCATTAAGGATGAGGGATTAAGAACTGATATGTTAGGGTAGGTAAGGGTTTTGAAATCAAAGAAGATACATTTATTTCCGACAAGAACAGATGGGATGCTGTGGTAATTATGAGTATATTTTTGACGTAATAGGGAGCATCAAGGTTTTACGAGAAATTTTGGATTGTAAGGATTAGATACGGGAGGATTTGATGGTTTGGTGGAGATCCTAAGCTCGGTATGTCCAAATAGGTCTGATTATCATAGTATTTCTGATTTTTTTGTAATATATGGGAAGTTTACAGCGTTTGTCAAGTAGGTGTTTTAGTAATAGGAATCTACGAGCAGTTTCTTGTTATTTTAGTCTTGTATAGGGATTCCAAGTAAGTCTCTTATCAAGATGGAGGCCTAAATAGCGAATCTGTCCTACAGGCGTTAGTGGGACCTCATGGGATTTATTTTGATTTTCCAGTTTTAACACCATTCTTCAATGGATGTTGATGTGTACTGTAGAGTTTGTGATGCTCGATACATTTAAAATAATTATTTTAACTAGGATGGTGTTTATTTGTATTGATAGCTCAAGTTGTTTGAAAAATAAATTCTCGAATCCAGAAGGCCTCCAAACTATGCCCGTGGCTCCCACCTGGTTAAACACGGCCCTGATCCAAATAGTTTCTAACGCTTGAACTTATGATGTTAATATTATAATTTTAACCTAAAATGTTCTGATAATTAATAACAGACCAGGAAAATTGGTAATTATTCACATAATATGATAAGTATCTGGTCAATTGGCCCATTATTTGGACTTAAAATAATTAATATAATATATAATGTACAGTTCCAAGAATCTGGTGTAAAGATTTTAATTGTGTACCTAATAAATTAGAAAATATGAAAGAAATGACCTTCATGACAGGATCAAAATCGGCCAACAGAACTTGCACAAAAACTAACGGATCGAGCATACAGACTTGCGGCATCTAAATATCCGTTCGTGTATGACGACTAATTCTGTCCATTTCATTTCCAATTTTGTAAAAAAGAAACATTTTTAACATTACTACTCACAATAATATAAATGTATTCTATTATTTACATCAGACCAATAGACTAACTAAATTAAATATGTACCGCAACAACCCAAGGGTGTAGTACTTTGTAAGGAAGTACAACAGTACTATAATATTGTAATATTGATTATCTAGTAATAAAATAATATTATTATTACCATTAGACAGTTAGTTGATTACAATTGTTTATAAAGATTTAAACTTGATAAATAAAAATTAAGAGTAAAAAGTAAATAGCTACATTTTTTTTTTAATTCAAGAAACACTAGAAAAAGTTTAAAGCACTCTTTGAACTGTAAAACACATAAACTTAATAATTATCAACAAAGAAAGAGGTGTCAGAATTATATACGCATATTTGATAATTAGTGGACAAATTTAATTTTATTATTAAGATTAATGCCATTACACATAGCACAGGAGCCCAAGAGGAGAAAAAAGTCAGATATTTATCCCAATTTTTGATAACTTTAATGAAAACTATGTAATTACAAGTCAAAATTGATTAGTCTGTCAAGTATATGTTGAGGAAATAAAAAATAGCTGTTTTGAAAAAAAAAATTTTTTTTCATTTGAAGTTCTGTATCTTAAAACCACCAACAACACTTTATGAGGCTGGGTAGAACCCGGATGGCTCCCGATCCCATAAGCCTTATGACTCAAGGCTGTAACGAAACAGAAAATAATTATCAGCCACAGCAAGATTCGAACCCGCGTTCTTGGAGTTGGTAGCAAAGTGTCTTCATTTAATAATTTTAAATTTTAAGAAATTACTGATAGTGAGATAAGTTCTAATCAGCAAAATAAACCCTTCCTCTGATGTCTTAATCGTCCAAAGTTGATTTTATTTTCCCATCATTATATTATTTATATACTCATATCTGTAAAAGTAAAGTGGAAAAAAAAGTTCTTTAATTAATATATGTTTATCAATATTATGAGAAATCATTCCACTGGATTTTGAAATTCATTTTTAAGCAAACAAATATTGCTTGTATAAGGGTATAGAATGATAATAACTTAAAGAAAATAATTATATGCCGCAGTCGGATTCGTACCCAGGTTCTTAAAGTTAGTAGCACAGTGCCTTACCACTGCATCTACTTTCTACCAATAAGAAACAAGAATAGGATATACCATATTGTAATAAGCCTTAACTGTGGTTTTTAATTATCTGGAATTTTAATATGCTTTTGGTGCAAGTATCCCAAAGTTTCGGGCTATACTATTTAGAATGCTCCTTAGAAGCGCAATCTGGAACCAACATACTAGACTTAAAATACAAGAGATAAATAGACAATTCAGCCAACTTTACTGACTACTCAGCAGGACCTCTAATCTCTTAATAGAAAACAAACTACTAATTTATAAGATAATCCTCAGAGCTAACTTGACCTAAGGACTATAACTTTGGGGAACAGCTAAACCTTTGAACATCAAACGTATCCAGTCCTTTCAATCCAAATTCCTTTGAACCATGGTCAACGTACTATATTACGTTTCCAACAGAACACTACACTACGACCTTCATATTCCTTTTGTCCTTGACCTTATGTCAACCAAATTCTCAAAATTCTATATAAACCTTTTAAATCATCCTAAATCTTTGGTTCAAATCTTAACCAGTTCTATCCTTCCTTACAATCCATCTGGAAGGTTGAAGACGTTTTGTAAAACAAAATCGAAAATTGGAGTTATATATACTGGTAATGGCAAGATGCACCGCTCATATAGAGTGGTTGCAGCCTTAGCGCACTTACTAACCCTCCATTGGCTCATTACCAGTGACGCGGTGAGAGGGCTGCGCTAGGATCTAGAAGGGTCTTACTCTATCTCTCATGCTTGGGGGATAGAGTGGGCTCGGGGATCCTTAGGTTATAATTTATTTTACTTAGTTTGATTATGTTCATTTCATTTTTTTATTTTTCATGTTATATACATATAGAGATTTTATTTTTATATTTATATATTTTTTTTTACTTATTTTATTTTATTTATTATTATTTTGGTGTATGAAAGTTTACAATTATCACTATTACCCAATGTCAAAGTTGGTGGGAGATTTTAATAAAAAAAAAAAAAGAAACTCAAATGATTTTAGGTTCGTCTAAATAAATGTCTCTGGATTTCGCTGAGGTTTTTGACAGAGTTCGATGCCGGGAACTTAAATGCTCCCACATTCATCATTTTTTTTTTCCAAGAGTGTTTCAATCGGTCCATTCTTCACTTCTTTCCGAATGCTCTCAGCGCTCGGAGTGCTTGGATGAAACCCAAATCCACTTTATTAGGTGAGATGGATAAAAAATGGGGTCGGAAAATTCTTACCTTTCATCCGAACCTTGTTAGACAGATAATGAAAGGTTGTAGGACGCCGACGAGCTGTTTCTCACCTCACTAACTGCCGGGAGGGCCTTAATGTGAGGCCAAGGTGTCGGCTCCGCTCTAACTGCCTCCATAATCTCATTTAGAGTGTTATCATTATGCTCCTGAAGCCGCCTGGAGTGGAAGATTTTTATTTTCAAGTAAAAGAAGAACTGAATTTGACCTCTAATTATAAAAACTACTCTACCAGATGTGTTTATTAAAATCAGTCTTATCTCTTATAAAAAAAAAAAATGAACTCAAAATTAAAAATTTCTATTCGCTTTCTATATTTTAGATACCTACTGACTGCCTTACAGTTCCATTTAATGATGTTACTCTTATCCCTATCGAACAGATCCGCTACCTTGCACTACATTTGGACAAACGATTAACCTGGAAC
>NW_027114863.1:1144976-1149807 GCF_000696795.3 Halyomorpha halys
AGTTTCTCTACACGCCTGTAACACTCCAATTTAACTTAGATCAGATTTACTAAATGTATTATAATGTACAGTTGTAAATAGCAATAAATAAATATTTTTAAAAAAATTTAGATATCAAGGCAAAAATTTTCTTCATTGTCTGTCTTCAGTTCAATCTATAAAACGATTATCTCAGTAGCTACTTGCCTTTACCTGTATATTACAAAACGACAAAAGACCAAAGCGTTTGCGATGAAGAGAACATTGATGCGTAAAGAATCAAGTGTTTTATCAGTTTTTTTAAATGAATAATGAGCAACAGTGACCATTGTTTAACACCTCCTATACATTACGTACTTAAAAGTCACATGGGGTTTTGTGGACACCCCTGTCGAACAGATTCGCTACCTTGGGCTACATCTGGAGAAACATTTAGGAATCCTCATATCAGAATGAAAAAATAGGAAACTGCACGATGAGTATTACAGCACTTACTAGACAAATGGTCAAAAGTTCCAATTCATAACAAAAGATCTACATGACTATTATAAGGCCTATTTGGAGGATTTGAGGTTTGGGACTCCACTAAACCTTTAAGTTCCTCTCATATCCAATCCTTATTATACAAAAATCTTTGTAAAATCCTCAATTTTACCTACTTTGTCACAAATAAAATCATCCATAAAGATCTTAATGTTCCATATTTAACTGATCTGGCCCGGACCAGATATCAATCTTTCCATTATAAATTCCTTGACCATCCAAACCCACTAGTTTCTAACGTTGCTTCCCTCTCGATTTTTAACAATCCTCCGAAGCACCTGAAAAGAAGATTGCCTCGAGACCTTCTAATGTAGAAATATTATCAGAATACTACCAATGGGTAGTTTCTCTACATGCCTCCTGTATCATTTCATTGTGATCTCACATCAAAACATCAAATTTACTAGAGGTATTTTAATGTAAATACAGTTGTAAATATTATTAAATAAATAAAATAAAAAGACCAAAGTTTTTGTGGAAGGTTTGAAGTGAAGAAGGTACTAGGCGTGGTTAAAACCGTTTCTTTTATCAGGTTTGAGTTAAAAATTGATAAAATGGTCGCTATTACAATTAAAATCAGAAATATCATTCTGGTCTACACACATTTATGGGAGTAATGTAGCTCAGTGGTATATACTCCAGTAATACTGTGCTTCTGACTCCAAGGACCTGGATTAGAATCCTGCTGCGGTAGATAATTATTTATTTTGTTACTATAGCCATAAGTCAATCCTGTGGTTATAGAAGTCTATTTAGCCTCATAAAGTGGGTTACCCTTAATTTTCACAATCGTTGGTCTAGTAACACTAGTTCCTTACAAAGTACAGAATCTCTGACCCTTCGTGGGTTATAGCGGTACAGATTTATTTTTATATGTAATACCAAGTGAATCATAAATTAATTTCAAACCATTAAATACCAAGAATATAAATTTATACATAGGTTTTAAATTACAAGTGACGCGGTAGGGAGAGAAGATCCTGGACAGCACTGCCATCCACATTTGGGTGACGGCTTGATTCGGAGTTCCAATGTAAACATCGTATTTAGGTATGGTTGTGTTCAAGATTTTATTTACTTTATTTTAATTGTTTTCTTCAGTTGTTTTCTTATTTTATTTTATATAACTCAGTTATCCGCCTATCATTAGTGATGATGAGTATATATAATTTTGGGAGCTCGGTAGCATAGTGGTAAGGCTCATGCTTCTAAATCTAAGGATCCGAGTACGAACCCGCCATTGTTAAATAACTATTTTTTGTTTCTTTGTAGTTGTGAGTCAACTCTGTCGGTTCTTGCGCCTCCTAGGGCCCAGCCAGCCTCATAAAGTGGGTACCCTGAATTGGGGAAAAATTAAACGTGATCTTGAAAAACCCACCTTCTTCTAGAAACAGTGATTCCAACACTGTATGGGTCGAAGCGGTCTACATTATTATTATCATATATAATTTTATTTTTTCATAAACATTCGTCTTCCCCTACAGTATCTTTTAATAATACCCCACTCATTCCTTGAACAGATCCGTTACTTTGGACTAAATCTGGACAAACGACTGACATGGAATCCTCATACAAGACTGAAAAGACAGGAAACTGCTCATCGATTCCGACTATTACAACATTTACAAGACAAACGGTCCAAACTTCCACTCCATTACAAAAGACTGATAAACATGACTATTATAAGGCCTATTTGGATATACGGAGTTGAGCAATAGGGCTCCACTAAACCATCTAATTCCTCTCGAATCCAATCCTTACAGTCCAAAATCCTTCGTAAAATCCTTAATGCTCCTTACTTTGTCACAAATCAAATCATCCATCAGGACCTCAATGTCCCCTATGTTGCCGATTTAGCCAGAACCAGATACCCATCCTTCCATAATAAACTTCCCAACCACCCAAACCAACTCGTTTCTAACCTGGCTTCTCCTTCACTACCTAATAATCCTCCTAGACGTCTGAAAAGAAGATGGCCTCGAGATCTTCACCTTTAGAAATGTTTTTGGAGTTCTATCAATGGGTAGATTCTCCACATGTTATTATCATGTCATAATATCAATTACAGCAAATTTACTTGATGTGTATACAGTTGTAAATATCAATAAATAAATTATTTTATTAAAAAAAAAAAAATTATTTTTATCCATTCTAGTTTATACTTAATTACTTTATTGTGTTTACTATTATTCATTTATTTTTTATTTTTAGTTAATATGTATATATTATATGGTTGTATATTTACAATCCTAATATATATTGTTCTTGAGTGTGAAATAGTGTAATGTATTTTAATAAGATTTTTTTTTTAAAAGAAGCTTTTAAGTAAATTGTTCTAACTTCTATTCAGCCACGCTTCGTAGATCAACCAGGCCGTAGATAAACATTAAACCCGAGAAACAATTAACAGAACTTAGTTGGAACAAACTACCATTAGAAACTTTTCCAATTTGAATCCGGAATACATTTATAGAGTGAGTTTTAGAAGTAATTATTCCCCATGAATAACAGTAATTTCCGAGGGAACAATGACCCCGGAATAAATCTAAAGCACAACTCGGTCTAACAGTTCACCAAGGAGTTAAATTTTAGTCCTGGAGTTTGCAACGAATTCCAGTTGCTAATGGATTATGGTTATTGTCATTGTGGAATGGTCATTTTGAAAGTTCAACAAACTAATACTAACTTAGTAACTTTCTCTAATTACATAAATTCCTTAATAACATATTATCTTAACACAAAAAGTAGTAAAATCATTCGCATAATAGTGTACTATAAAGATTTATAAAAATATTATATATATTTTTTATTATTTACCGCGTAGGTAAGGAGTGTATTTTAATCGGATAAAAGTTTCTATGGACATTTTTAAACTGATCTGTCCGTTTCAGAGACCCATCAGACCAAAAAATAGCATTTGAAAGGCAATTAAATTCAGTATAAAACAAAAATATTTAGAATCGTTTTAATTTGACAAGTATTAACGAAGATACGGACGGCTTTTTGACGTTTTTATGGACCTTTCGATTTTGTTTTATAAATTCGAAACCTATTGTTCTGGCATTAATTATCTAGTAAATAAATAATATTATTATTACAATTAAACAGTTAGTTATTTACAATTTCTTATAAATATTTAAACTTAATAAATAAAAGATAATAATAATAAAGGCCTAAAGGACCCCAAGGTTCGATCCCGATACCACCAATCGCTCTCTACATAAATCCTCCCAGTGATGCCCATCCAAATCCAATTCTACTAAATCAGTTTTAACGCAATCCTCCCACTTACGTTTCGGTCTACCCCTCGGAAGTTTACCGATATAATACTCACTCACAGCCTTCCCCCCCCCAGCATTTGTGAGGCTTGTTAGCCAATAGGTGGCGCATACAAAAATAGGCGTGGGAGTGACGAACCCACCCTATGAAAACCACGTCGCAGGAAATTCTAAGTACATCACGCAAGGCCTTAAACCTCCACGGTCTGTCGCGCCAATAATAATAATAAAATAATCCAAATAAAATCTCTATCGAACCAATATTAGTGAAAATACAGAAAGGAAAATCGTTTGAGTGGACATACCAAATATATTTTAAAAATAAATAATTAATGTGATAAATGTTTCAGAAAATATGACGTCAGTCCCTTCCCAAAATTGCCATGTGTTCTTAACCATTGATCACATTTACCTATGTATTTTTTTTATACTGCTGTAAGTTTCAATGAATAAATAATACAAAAATAAAATACCAAAAAAAACCTTTGCTGTTCAGTACTAGTTATAATGTAGAGATTCCATTAGGAACGGACAATAATTAGTCTCAAATGTATCATTATTATTTAGGTCTTAATAATTTGTAAAAATGTATTAATCAATAATAACTCTAATTAATACTTTTTGAATGGTGACATAAAGGGTTAAGTTAGACAGGTATAAGTTGATTAAAATTCATTTTCGATAAATTTATAAATTGATCATTATGATACAGAATAAATTTATATGATTTATATGAGCTTTGATTTTCCCTCAGGGTGAAAAGTGAGTCTGAGAGACTTGCAGCGATATTTATTTGTCTTGTATAATGGTGTTCTAAACTTTTCTTTTTCTTTTTTTTGATGATGTATAAATAATAAGTATAATCCATTACAATATAAATAAATTAAAAAGAATATTAATAAATGCATTATAGTTAACACACGATTTAATAAAGAAGCTAACTGAATAATTGTAACTGGGTCATATAGAATAAGGTTAAAGCTATATGATGTAAAATTATCTAAATTTTATTTTTGCTTTCTTTGAAAAAT
>NW_027114863.1:1149857-1212456 GCF_000696795.3 Halyomorpha halys
ATATACCATTGCTCAAGTCAATATACAAATTTTTATATAGATAAAATTTGGCCTTTGTACTTCATCCCAACAGTTTAGCCCTTCAAAATCGTATTTCTGAAATTTCTGTGCTCAAAGTTGAAAATGTCACTATCACCGCTCTGGCTTTAACCCCTACCTTGCACCTTTAGATTTAATTTAAAATATTAAAGTTGTATTTAGAAAATAAAAAACAGAATATGTAAATAGCCCTCTCTTAGGAAACTATAATAAATATTTTAAAAACATCCTACCTTGATTGGTCAAGGAACCTTCACAGAAAACGTACCTGAAAACAAAAATAATTTAATAAGCAATTTTACACAAATACATATATATAAATTATAAAAAAAAAATATGCATCATTAATACCCATGAAGCGTCAGAGGTTCAGTATTTTGTAATAAGTACTGTTACTAGTAAACCAATAGTTGTTCCAGGAGATGACTTGGTCAGAATCAAGCTTGACAACTTGATTTTTCTCCAATTAAGGGTTGTCTGTAATACAATACTGCATCTTAAAACCAAATCTTTTTTTTTTCATTAACTTTTTTGTAGTTCGTAGATGGTTTTACTAAGTTATGTTGCGGGAAAATTTCTAATTTATTAATGTAAATATTAAATAATTGTAAATATCTGATGCCTATTTTTGTGATTTATATAAACTTTTGTGATATATGTCTATAATGGAAAAGAATGGGTTCAAATTTTATAAAAGATAAAAGTAATTTTAGCTAAGTGAACCGATGTAAGAAAACCGACTCCTAACCCAAGTAAAAATTCATTTTTTTTCCCGTATGTTTCAGTATGGTTCAGTTTAGATAGATCTTAAAAAAATTAAAATATTGTGATAATTTTCCAACACATTCACATTTGGAACAATAGAATGTTCAGGTAATAAAATAAAGAAATAAAAGTTATTTTATTATTTTTGTACATATTTGTAATATTTTTCTTTGCCCACATATTTATTGCTTTTTTTATACCTATTTGTCACTTTTTGTTATGTACATATATATCTATGACTGTTTCTATCAATTATTTTTATTAATTATATTAGGTATATATTTGTTTATATTGTTATTTAGCTAAAATATATATTTGTATTTTGTATTTTAGTTTTGTTTCATTTACGTTAAAGAGGAGAAAAATAAGGAAAAACAAGAGAAGAAATACGTTGGATTGAAAGAAAAATATGGGAAAAAAACGAATAATAAAAAAATAAATAAATATAGTATAGAGAGAAGGAAAAAAAAGATAAAAGAACCAAAGTAATAAAACTAAAAAAAAAGTCATTATTTATTTATTGTTATATACTACTATATACTTGACCTTTGCCGATATTTTGTAAGATTTACAAAAATTGTCTAAATAGATTTAAGTAAGTATGCTGTGTACTTAGCAACCCAATACAGTTGGGCAGCTCAACTTCGTTGTTTTGAATAAAGTTTTTATATCTGCATTGATACAAGCAAAGCATGTCTTATTAATTAATAATAACAAAAAAAAATAATTTTTACACATTAGTAAGTTATTTGTAAAATTGTCTAAATACCTCTTTAAATATAATTTTTTTAAATTTCTTGAGACTGGTATTTATTTATTAAATAAACCAAATGGTATCCTTGTTTAGTCTCAACACTCCTTATTATATCAATAGTCCAACGTTTCGGCAAATTCGACCATCCTCAAGGACAATCTTCAAATATAAATTCTCACCTCACATCAAAATTTAAAAATGTTTTGCAGGTCACTAATTATAAGTCAAAATCACTCTATTTTTTCAAAATTTCATTAATTTTTAAAGCTTTTAATTTTCGATTAATTTACAATATCACTATCATAACAATAATTATCACTATCATAACAAATAAACTGTTTATATGATAAGGGTATTCATGATGTATTAAATCAAAAATGTTTTACCATGTTAAATTTTATAAATACAGGATTGTGAGCAGCCCTATTTAAAGTCATATTAAATGCATAACAGCTCCTAGCGGATTTTCTGAGCAACTCGTTTTTTAACCTTTCTTTCTAAAACTTCTTGTTATTGCTTACTTCTAAGTTTTGATTGAAGTAATTTCTTACAGGATGCCTAAAGTGATTGCAAAGTCGAAGTTATGTGAAAGTTTGTCATCTGAATGCCTTGTTGATCTTCTAACTGGTGAGGAAGAGAATCAAGATGAGCTAATTATCAACTGTCATTACATTATTATTATTGTCATACATTGCTATATTAGTCATGAAAACATCCAAAACAATACTAACACAATTAAAACACAAACTACGAGCAAGTAACCTATAACACGAAAATAAAAATGGTGACGAGCCCAGCTGGTCTGTTGTGTGACGTCATTCTCCATTTAGACCTAGTGACAGACTCTCAACCATCTTATATGTTATATCGTTTTAACATGCTAAAAGAAGGAAATATTTCTCCATTTAACATAAGTTTTACCATTTAACACTCTTTAACATGTTAAAATAAAGATCATGAATACCCCTGATAGTGATAGTTTAGATTAATCGAAAATTAAAAGTTTTAAAAATTAATGAAATTTTGAAAAAAAATAGGGTGATTTTGACTTATAATTAATGGCCTGGGCAAAATTGCCTGTAAAATGAAGATTGTCCTTGAGGATGGCTGAATTGCCCGAAACGTTAAATTATTGATATTTTAAAGAGTGTTGAGACTAAACAAGAATACCATTTGATTTATTTAATAAATAATACCTCTTGTTATATCTCTCGACATTCAAAAATCAGAAACTATTTTTGATCTGAAAGTGATAAAATCTTAATTTAAAATTAAAAAAATATATATTCCCATGTTGATATCCATGAAAAAAAAATCGTTTTAGAAAATAATAATCATTAAAATTGGTATTTTAAAAAAATTATGTTCTTTATTTTAGTTTTTCAACTTCTTGAATAATCACAGGTAGAAGATTTAAATTTTAAAAAAATTAATAGAGTCTGCTTCAAACATTTATCTAGTTTACATAATGTTTTTCAGCTCTATAATTTTTTATATTCTAAAATTCGAACAAGCAATCTGTAGATGTATTCTTTGATAACAGTAAAAAAAAATGATCAACCTTGTCTCAATGCCAAGGACGATGACAGATCAGTTTGAAGCCTATGAATTAAGGAAACTTTTATATAATATATCAAAATACAAGTTATTCTTTTAATATGAATCTATAACTTATTACTTGTACGTAATATTTTAGAGATGAAAAAAAAAAATTAAATCTGATTTCCATATAAATCAACAATTATAAAAGAGGATTAATGAATATCGATAATAAATCCATGATCTCACTCAATTTAAACTTTTCGGAATCCTTTAAGTTCAGGAAGAAATTTTGGAATTTCGAATAATAATTATCTCTTGCAGACATGTTTACGGAGCAATACAATTAATTGTTTAATTAGAGGATTTCGCTGTTTTATCCATCAAAATTACTTTTTTAAATTAATATTTGACATTTTAAAAATATTAAATATAATGATTTTAACATGTATTTTTTATTACTCTTTAGAAAAAAATTCTAAAATCTGTAGGGTTACCAGATCTTTCTGTGCCATGAACCCCAATCGGTTAAAGACGGTCCTTAACCGAGAAAGAGGACAAAATCCATAAAACATCATGAAATTGAAACCATAATATTTCTCATGTCATATTGGAAGAAGATAGTTGACCGTAGTAGATTACGAAGATAGTCTGTGAGGCGGTCAAACAAAGGTACAAAATAGTAGGAAAGACTATTAGAGGTTAATCAACCTTTGCAAGACTTCGTCAGGATTAAATGAAAACTAGACACAAACATTATAAGAATTGGCAGAACATTAAAGTACCGCTAATAATAAGTATCATAAATATACTGATAAAATACGAAAATATGTAAAAAAAAATGTTTTTTTGTGGTAATTGTGATCGTGAGCCACAATTGCTATTACCAGTTAACCGAAATTAATTGTATTTACAATCGTTAGTAATTGCGATTTTATTACTTGATTTTAAAGTCATTATGATGCGATAACAAGATAATGTAATGGAAAATATATAACGCCGAATTGGCACTAAAGTAGGAAGCAGATTTAAAATATAAAATATGAATGCAAACGTTTGCCCCAAATTCAAGACTTGTACAAAAGCTCAGTAAAGAAAAGAAATAACAAGGGACGGTATCCAGAAGTTATTGCAATTCCTTTACACTATTACAGTAATTGTAATTGTGTGTTAAATTACTTTAATGTAAATGTCCTTCAAAACCACGAATGTTTTATGTATTGGACAATTTAACGGTTATCTTAGTGTAATAATAACCAAAGTTTGTCCATGTAATTGAAGAAATAATTACCGAGACATATCTTGGTAAATAGCCAGAAGTAGATAGTTGAGACATAGCTCTTGAACATATTTAATCGATATTTAAAATCGATTGGCCTAAACAACAAAATTCGTTGGTTATAGTGAGGTGGTGTGACCTCCAGAGCCAGAGAGACCTCCGATGGCGACTGCCCCGTGCCACCGG
This sequence comes from Halyomorpha halys, assembly GCF_000696795.3. Taxonomy (NCBI): domain Eukaryota; kingdom Metazoa; phylum Arthropoda; class Insecta; order Hemiptera; family Pentatomidae; genus Halyomorpha; species Halyomorpha halys. Next base: position 1,154,420 of record NW_027114863.1, read on the forward strand.
AGGCGAAGGATCGGTCACGGACACAAGGCACGCGCCCAAAGAAGTGGAAGGCCCCCGGAGGACAGAGAAGACACAATAATCAGAGTGCTCTGTTATAGCTTCATCTCTTACCGTCGATGGCAGCCGTGACACTCCCCCTTTGTGAGCGCCCAATCAGATTATCAATTGTCGCAGTCCTGTCACGTGCTATCCTGTATTGTTGCCGCTTCTCTTATTGTCCCTTTGTCTTGGGAAGAAGGAAAAGAAGAAATAATAATAGTGGGTTTCTCATATTATTTTTCATTCTTTAGCGTCCATGGCGGAGGATCACGTTTGACTATCGACAGCAGAGAGTGAAGGTCTTTCCATAGTTTGAAAGGCATCTCGAAATTCCCTAAAATTAACTTTTCAATGTAAAGTACTTATTCATGCTAAGTTCAATAATTAATTTATAAATAGTCTGAATATTTAATTTAATTACATTCATTAAATTTAATTTAGAAGAAACAGACAGCATTTATATTTTATATTATAATATTTAAATGCAGGAATAACGGTCAGTGGGGATTATTTGGTTGGCGTCGCCTATCTCAACAATCTACGGCTGTTTAATCATTCTTCTGTTTATTTTACCACACCCTTTCTGCGTGAGTTATGTTGAGCGTAAACTTTTCATTTTGTTGGTGATTAACGGTTATATAGCCAAGGTGTCCGATGAGTACCATTAAATTAAGGTTGGATAATTAAATACCTTAATTGAATCAGTATAGACGAGGCCCTACCAGCTTGTAACCACTTTTCAATGTTTTCCATAAAGCTGAGTCAATTTTCGAAATAATAGTTCTTTTGGTATATCGAGACATTTCTCCTCTGACCAATCGGACTAGCAGACAGTATTTTATTTTATGATTATTAATTTTGTTAAAAATTTATTTTAAATTAAAGGCGTCTAAAAAGAAGATGGCTTCGAGATCTACTAGAAATATTATTGGAGTTCTATCAATGGATAGATTCTCCATATGTTTGTATCATGTCATTTTATCAGTAACAGGAAATTTAGTTGTATATTTTTCTATACAGTTGTAAATAACAATAAATAAATTATAAAAAATGTTTTATAGGTTGCTTTGCCCAAATAAATGTTTATGTTTGGGCAACTTTATTTTATTTGTTTGTTCTTTAGAGCTTCCTTTAAAAAGACTACATCTGTTTGAGGCGGCTTTAACAGCACTAATGTGAATGTAATGAATTCATTAAGGTCTAACTAGACTGCTTACGTAACTTCCACACTTAAAACAACATAAAGTAAAAAAATAAATAAACAAGCTTTATTAAACAGAGAGTAGCTACTAAATGATAAAGTAAATACTTTTAGAATTTTGAAAGAAAATTATTTCGATGTTAAAGTATTTTATAAGAAAAGTATCTCAAATTAAATAATTAAAAATTCGGCTATTTGTATTCAACACTGTTTGATATATTTAAATTTTATATATTACATTTAACTCTTCTTTTCTTCTTCTTCTTTAACCAAGAGATACATAACAGTGTAGGGTAACCTTGGCACATTTCTTAAAACCTACTCTGTCCGTGGCCTGCATCTTGACTTCGCTTAAGATGACACCTCTGTTCCTCGAAATCCGATATGAGATTTTACCACTGATTCCTCGTTCGTCTGAGTGGTCATTTTCCCCCAGTTTTTGCATCCCATATAAGTTTTAGGAATTTATTGGTCGGCATTCTTTGCACATAGCCGAACCAGGTTAATTTTTTTTATATATATTTTCTTTTAGTAATTCATCTCTTATTCTTTTATTTCTCAATCGGACGAATCTAGTTTTATCGAGAGCTTTCCCCCAGGTACATCATTTCTGTTGCTTACATTCGGCTTTCAAATTTTTTAATACTCGGCCAATTTTCAACTGCTTAGGTCAACGAAGACTTGCTTATAATATTGTGATGATTACAATTCGAATACAATAGGGGTATTCATGATGTGTTAAATGTAATATGTTTTACTACAGGGTATACAATAGGGGTAGATGGGTATTCATGATCTTTAGTTTAACATGTTAAAGCGGATCAAATAGAAAAACATGTTAAATGGAGAAATATTTCCTTCATTTACCAAGTTAAAACGATATAACATGTAACATGGTCGAAAGTCTGTTACTAGGTCTGTTAAAGGGAGAATGACGTCACGCAACAGACCAGCTGAGCTCGTCACCGGTTTATTTGTTGTCGTGTTAGGTTACTTGATCGTATTTTGTGCTTTGATTGTGTTAGTATTGTTTTGGATGTTTTTAAAACTAATAAAGCAATCGATGACAATAATAATAATGTAATGACAGTAGCCAATTAGCTCATCTTGATTCTGTTTCTCACAAGCTAGAAGATCAACAAGACACTCAGTAACCAAACTTTTACACAGCTTCCACTTTTCACTCACTTTAGGCATGTTGTAATAAATTACTTCAATCAAAATTTAAAAGTTAACAATAACATGAAGTTTTGGAAGGAAATATTATAAAGGAAGTTGCTCAGAAAATCTGCTAGCAGCTCTTATGCAGTTAACCTTTAACATGACTTGAAATTGGGCTGCTCACAATATACTTATAACATTTAACATGCTAAAACATTTTACATTTAACACAATATCTTGAATATCCCTTATGTTACATGTTATAAGTATAGGATTGTGAGCAGCCCTATTTAAAGTCATGTTATATGTTAAATGCATAAGAGCTCCTGGCGGATTTTCTGAGCAATTCGTTTCAATAACCTTTACCTCCAAAACTTTTTCTTATTGTTTACTTCTAAGTTTTTACTAAATAAATTTATTGCAACATGCCTAAAGTGAGTAAAAGTGGAAGTTGTGTGAGTTGAGTTGGGTCATTTAGCGTCTTGTTGATCATCTAGCTTGTGAGGAAGTCAATCAAGATGAGCTTATTGACAACTATCATTACAATATTATTATTGTCATCTATTGCTATATTAGTTATAAAAATGTCTAAAACAATCCTAACACAAACTACTAGCAAGTAACCTAACACGACAATTAACAAAATGCTGGCGAGCTCAGCTGGTCTGTTGCGTGACGTCATTTAGCAAACCTAATAACAGACTTTCAACCAGGTTATATGTTATATCGTTTTAACATGTTAAACTAAGGATCATGGATACCCCTTCATCGGGGTTCTTACGAATATAAGATTACGAATACCTGAATAATAAATGTTTATTTATTTATTTATTTTATTTATTTGTTGATATTTACAACTGTATAAAAAAAATACAACCAGTAAATTTGATCATAATGACATAAGATATGATACAGGATGTAGAGAAACTACCCAGTAGTAGAACTCTAAAACAGTTTACAATATAAGGTCACGAGGCCATCTTCTTTTCAGGCGCCTTGGAGGATTGCCAGGAAGCAAGGTTAGACACGAGTGGGTTTGGGTGGTTAGGGGAATAATAAATGTAAAAATGAAGTTATACTTCATTACCAGTGGGGCAACGTAATTACAGTTATGCAATCTGTTACTTATTTTTATAATATTACACTGTTATACACAGATGAGTATGACATCACTTATATATCGAATGAATTAAAGAGAAGATGGAAACAAATCTAACGTGATAGTGATAGATATAGGGTGAACTATATTAATTGTCTGAAATGTGCCTTCAACCAAATGCACAACCTCACTTTTGAATCGTTGATTTGATTTTAGTGGACTGTATAAAATAGTGATAAATAGAACCTAATTAATTTAAACGAAAAATCTACTGCATAAATTATAGTTGTAATAGAGGGTGGCTGAAACAACCGGTGTGTTTACTAAATAATTCAACAACACTATCCAAATTATAGTCTCAAACATTTATTTCATTCACATGTCCAACGTTTCGGCCAATTCGGCCATCTTCAGGGACAATCTTAATTTACTTAGAGACATATATTTAACCCTTTTAAAAAACTCCATACAGGCCATTCTGCCCAGGTCAAAATATTTACATCTAATATGTCAAAAATACAATAACACCTAATAAGTCAAAAACATAAAAACCAGTCAAATTATTTCACTTTTACCACAATTTATAGAGAGTGTATAAATTGTGGTAAAAGTGAAATAATTTGACTGGTTTTTATGTTTTTGACTTATTAGGTGGTTATTGTATTTTTGACATATTAGATGTAAATATTTTGACCTGGGCAGAATGGCCTGTATGGAGTTTTTTAAAAGGGTTTTTAAAAGGTAAATATATGTCTCTAAGTAAATTAAGATTGTCCCTGAAGATGGCCGAATTGGCCGAAACGTTGGACATGTGAATGAAATAAATGTTTTGAGACTATAATTTGGATAGTGTTGTTGAATTATTTAGTAAATAATTGCCAGTCTCAAGAAAGAAATTTAAAGATTATAAATAAACCGGTGTGTTGTTCATTCAGTTTTCTGGTAGAAAAAAGATGACGAGAAAAAAATTGGCTGCCTCTGGCCACACAAGAGTGTGAGTGCTTTTGTTTTCTCGGCCACATGGGGGCGCTGGTGTCGCGATTAGCCATATGTTTGTGGTTGTTTCAATTCTTCCATTTGAACGGAACATTAATTTGTAAATTATTTTCGTTTGTAAGACTTTTATAATTTCGGAAAGGTTGTTTTTATTCTTACTTAGTGTCTGTGCAAGAAACCAAGGAAGCTCAAACTTGGCCTTTTCTCGCGTGTAGGTGGGTCTCTCTTCAATATAATTTGTCTTACAACTAACATAGTTTGGTAATTTGGTTTGGATTTCTTTGCCATCAGATTATGGTGGGTAAGCCTTCCCTTCTGTTACTTTTGGTGTTACGATCTCCTTCGAAATGTCGTATATCGGCTAATACAACTCGCCATAAGTGACTCTTTTAAGACGCCGTTTTCCAATTTTAACCACATTTTCAATCGTGAAAATTTAACTCCTTTTAACTATTTTTTTAACTTAGTTCAAAATATAACATTCCATGATGAACGAAATAATCTGGAAGAAGATATGTTTGTACTAAATGGAACTGCAATTGACAAGTATCGGTCGGAATCGATCGCAGGGAAAAGTTCCGTCACTGCCAACGTGACAAATGCCTCCGGGCGAATACGGCTGTTATTGGCACAAAATGGTGACCATTTATTATGGCCTCCAATGTCAGAGTAAATAGTGAGAACCTGGGTGCCCCACTATTCTTTAAATGTTTGTATTTTCTATTTTTTTTATTTATTTAATTTTTTGCGAAAGAAGAAATATCACAACAAATCTCAAAAACAGCATAACTTCAGCCCACCAATCAAAACGTGGAGGCGACATAAATGAGTGTAAGTAGTGTGAAAAGCAAATTAAATTTTTAAAAAATATTTCAAGCTAAGTCTGTTTTATTCTTCGTGCACTCTTACAGCTGAGGTTAAATAAACACATTGAGAAGAATATATTTTAAGGAAGGTAACACTATCTGGGCCTGTACCGAGTCCCTTTTAGAGGAGATAAGGACAGGTTCAATTGAAGGGTTCTCTCCCGATAAGGAAAAGATTACCTTACAGAGTGCCCGGAACACTTTGTCGGCCACTCGTCCTCCAGGTAGTGCTGTACCTGTCAGTACAAACCTCCTCCGTTCAAATCAATTTTTGTAACTAAATAGATATTTTAGTTTTCTATAGCCTTAGGATAGAGCTTTTTGTTTTGGACAAAGGCAGACCTCTAGTAAATATGGGGAATCCTACTTAGTAAAAGTTCTTAAATTAAGGTTGTATGGAGTCCTAAATTAAATTCAGTGAACGATCTAATAGTACAAAAGCCCAGGATCAGTTATTACACGCTAATTTTTTATTACTTTAATAAAAACTATGTACAATAACAAGTCAAAATTAATAAAAAATAGCGGCTGTTTCAAACTGTAAAAGAAAACAAATTAATTAGTGGCTCCATATCTTTTACACATTGACAGTTTATCACGAGACGGTCACGGACAGAGAGTCAAATAGAAATCAACTTATCTCGTACCTAGCTCGGGCAGGGAAAGGCATTCAAACTGTTTAGTCTACTAAAGATATCTAAGCCTATGGCTAGATTCTTTACTTCCTCTGTTTTCGAAGATTATTTTAGCTGAAGAAGGAGGCGTGGTTTAGTTTTGAATTCAGTGTGGCCTAGACTTTGAAATTACACATGCCTTCGCACAAGAGTTTAGTGCTTCGTCAGTTCTAATTAATAACTAAATACTACAAGAAAGTACCAACCCCGATCGAAGGCAGTAAACATTCCTCTACTCCAACACTGCGCCGATTCATTTTAAAAGACATTTTATTGATATTATTCCGCCAACTGTCAGTTAGACTAAACCTTACAGACTTTGTGTAGTTTGCTGTTCAAAACGAATAAGTAGAAAAAGTGAGGAAGGAAACAAGATACTTCTGCATGGATTGTGACGTCGGCTTATGTACCTCGTGTTTTAAAATCTATATATGCCGAAGTATTTCCGAACATGAAAAAACAAGACATTTTTTGGACATCAATTCGTAATTTTAACACACTGTGAAAAGGTTAAAACTGCCAATAACACTAGAAAACTTAATAGTACACCATTTAACAAAGAGTAAATTTACTAAAATATGAGGCCTAATAGAGCTATTTACGTTTAATAGTTCTCGAGATATAGCTCTTTAAAAAGCAACACTTCATTAAAAATACACTGAAAAATCAGTAATTTCTAATTTATTTCGGTAAATCTATATCTCAGACACTATTCGACGTATAGTTGCCTAGCTAGCACTCAAATTAAACCTAGTTGAATGTAAAGTAGTGTATATCACTTATACTCTTTAGGCGTAGTAGTTTTTTAAATATCATTAAAAAATAAATTCACAAAATATTGATTTCTAGTTGTTAGAACAAACATTTTGGATTTATGAAAAACTATATAGCAGGAAGTATTAGAAGTGCAGATGTCTGCCTGCACTGGCATTAATCAAAGTTTGATGTATAAAGAAGTAGTTTATGACACTTATATTTCGTAGGAGTAGTATTATGATATTTGCTAAAATAAATTGATTTATAGTTGTTCGGACATTATTTAATATACAAAATTCATATTCAAATATCATAACCGTGGTTTGAGGAAACCATCCATGTCAATTGTTTTAGGTTTATAGTTTTTACTTTATCTAACCAATATACAGTAAGAACGAGTATTGCAATCATGAAAAACTTCGAATTCAAATTTTTATCGAAAATAAGCATTTTAAGATTTCCTAATTCCAAATAACCAAGTCCCACAAAACGATATTTGTGTGAAGAGCCTAGCTCAAAAATAAAAGTCGTATGAAATGGAAATTAAGTTACAGTTTCATTTATATTTAATTTTTACCGAGCTCTGATCTAAATCAAATTATTAATAATTATCAATTTTATTATATACTTTATTTTTCCGTTTGGCTCTACAGACCTTGTAGATCTATGGTCGCCCGAAGCAGGCTTCTGCACGCCTGCCTATTTTGGGCTACTGCTTTTCAATTTGCTGCATGCAGCTCTTTTGCATCTTTGTTGATTCTGTCTATCCATCTAGTTTTTGGCCTCCAACGTGGTCTCATGCATTATACTGGCATTCTTTGTTATGTAGAAACGTCCAGATGGATTGCTTCAAACCACAAGTACCGCCCGATTATATACTTATAATTCATATTATTATATATTTATTATACAGTTATATTTTATCAATCGGTTATTATAATTATGGTATTATTAATCATTAATTATTATATGAAAAATCATTCTGTAACGTTAAATATCTAAAAACAAGAATTAATAGCTAAGAGACTATGTAGAGCTTGTTGTAAATATTTATTGTTTTAATAAAAAAATATTGGCATCCTTGGTTCAAACAACATGATCTTGTATAATGGTTTGTCTCTGATTATATGTAGACAATTATAGCGAGTATGTTAAGTATAACACAAGAGAATATCATAACACAAAAAATAGAATGAATCTTCCCACCCGACGCGCCCCATCAAAACCCCACTTTAGTGACGGTCCTATTTCACTTTTAAAACATTTACGAAAGCGGAGACGTAAGATAGTTAAATCGAGCAACATTTAAAAAGTGGCTAAAGTATAATACAATTTAAAGCGGGTATATGCTTGGAATATTAAGGCAATTTTTTCTTTAAGTACCCTCATCGCGGTTAGTCCCTTAGACAGAAAACAGAACAGATTACAAAGCGATCTTCTGACTAATAGAAAGATCTCAGACAGCCGAGAACTATGGGAGGGCAGTTTTAAATTCAATTATAGAAGTAAGACGTGATGTCCCGGGGCTATTGTGTATAATTAGTGCGAGTGGATGCCAGGGCGGTAGTAATTGAATGGCTTGTCCATCACTGTCACGACAGTAAGGCTTCGATGAGCCAGCAGTTTTATAGTCTGTAATAGATAATTATGGGCCTGCAATTCGACAAACCGTAAACAGTATTTAAAAATCCTTCTGTAAGCACTTTGAATTAGATACTGTATTTGTGTTGTCACTCTAAATAAGCTGAGCATTTATTCAGTTACAGGTAGTTGTAGAATTTTTTTAAAATAAGAAACGTTATTTTTTATTTATTTTGAGTGAATTTTCAATATAAATTTCAAAAGGCTTAGTTATTTTATTGACAGTTATACTTTCTACTAAATTAGAAAATGAATATATAAAATATGAGAAGATGGTCAAGGGTGTGGTCAGCAAAAAATACACATACCAAACTTATATATTTGTACCAACATTTCGACCTGAATTTCAGATCTTCATCAGGGCTGAAAGGAAAAAAGCGAGATAACAACCTAAATTCAGAGAATCATGAAAATAAAAATAAAATAATAATAAGCCAACTCGAAAATATACGTAACAATACATTAAGTAAATAGTAGTTTATTGATAATAGTACCAGATAAAATATAATATTATAGAGGTAAGAATTAAGTAAAATAAAGGATAAACAAAATTAAAAACAGAGTTCAAGTAAATAAAGAAATAAACGGAATTAAATGTGTGAAAAAAATATGCAAATAATGAGTTATGAAATTAGCAAAATGAGATATGTAAGTAATATCTACAAATAATGAAAACCAATTAAAATCAACATCACGAAATATTTGAAAGAAACCGATATATGTGATACGATAGGGGGAAAAAAAGAAAAGAAAACGGAATATATGTTACACTGGATAAAAGATACACAATCATGAAGATGAGTAAAAATAAATATAGAATGCACGGAAAAGTGAATAAAGATTAAAGAAGAGATATAGAGAGGGGAAAAATCTTTTCAAGTAAATAAAGAAATAAACATAATTAAGAGTGTGAAAAAATGAAAATAATGAGTAATGGAATTAACAAAATGACATTTGTAATTATTGTCTAAAAGAATGAAAAGCAATTTAAATCAACATAACGAAATATTTTATAGAAAATGACATATGTGATACAATTGGGAAAAAAAAGAAAAGGAAAAGGAAAAAAGATACACAATAATGAATATAAGTAAAAATAATAAGCTAAAATAAATATATAATGTCCGGAAAAGATATGGAGAGAGAGAAAAAAAAAGGAAATATTTAAAAAAGCAGAGAGACTTACTTAGGTGAAAGATCCTTTTTTTCGCGTATTGTATCACAAATGTCTTTTCCTGATTAGTCCTTTTTCACTTTTCCGGACATCCTATATTAATATTTTTAATTGTCTTTATTACTGTGTATCTTTTATAACATATATTCTCTTCTTTTTTTCTTCCCATTTTTCACATATATCGTTTCTTTATATATCTCATTATGCTGATTTAATTTGTTTTTCATTATTTTTAGAAATTACCTACATTTCTCATTTTGTTAATTCAGTTACTCATTATTTACTTATTTTTTCCCAAACATTTCATTATGTTTATTTTTTTCTTTACTTGAACTCTTTATGTTTTTTAATTATTTATTTTGTATAATTCTTACTTCTACAATATTATATTTAATCTTCCATAAGTATCAACTACTATATACTTAATTTATTGATATGTATATTTCGAAGTTTGTAAATTATTTGACTATTTGAGAATATGGTATATTTCATTTTTCTTTTTTACAGGTCATTATGTTGATTCAAATTGTTTTTCAGTTTCTTAGACACTACTGATATGTAAGTTATTTTTACAAATATATTATATTTCATCTTTCATTTGTTATCAATCTACTTTCATGGTTATTGATCAACTATTTTATTTTCAAAGCATTGTTAGGTATATTTCCAAATTTGTTAGTTTATTATTTCTTTTAATTTATATGTTTCTCTGAATGATGGTTGTTAGCTCTGTTTGTTTTTTAGCCCTGATGATGACCTGAAATTCAGTTCGAAACGTCGGTACGAATAAATAATTGTTTGTTTATTTGTAGACCACAGCCTCCGACCATCTTCTCCAGATATTAATCTACGGTCAACCATCAACACCTCATGATGAATTTTTGTTTATTATTGTTTCATTGTTGTTTTTATTTTTCTCTGCATTATGGTTATAATCTCCTTTTTTTTTCAATCCTGATGAAGACCAGAAATTAAAACAAAACTTAATTATTTGTGTATTTTTGCTGAACGCACCCCCGACCATCTTTTCCTCTTCTATCATTTGTTTTCAAGTAATAAAAAATTGGTGTGAAATAACTCCACCACTCCTCCCTCCCCGGGTTCTTGGACTATCAGTTAGGCAATATCCTCAGTGACGAAGATAGAAGACATGGGTCTTAATTGGGTCTGGACTGGAGCAATACCAGGATATAGCTCTTCTTAATGGCTCATTGTGAAGAACAAATCACCCTTCCATCCTCTGGGAAGACAGAGGAACCAGCTCCGGAGTACTTGACCCGAGGCGAACACAGGAGATGTTAACAGGCCGGCAGGGTGGTCCCCGTCTAATAGCCGGTAAGGTTCTAGTTACCGGCATGGTTATTTTAATGGGATCTTATTTCGGTGAGTGGGAGCCGATTGGGAATAGCTGGCTGTACCACTGGTTCGTTACTGGATCGTAATCGATTTGCTATTAAGGATTGCGAGCAGTGGCGGGATAATTGCGGGTATTGGTTCATTCCTGCCAGAGATTGGAGTCGCTTTGATGGAAATTGATCTACCTACTCCCTGATTTATAGACAGTAAGAAATTTAAATCAGCAGAGAATTGTAAGAGTTATAACCCAGAGATTAATAAATTTAAACCAGCGACAATGAATTAGAATAGTCGATTATAAAATATTCATATAAATTATTGCTTTTACTTAAGTATATATATGAAAGATACACTAAGATGAAATATTGCTTGCTTATTAATACACTGTATGTTTCAGTAATCCAAATGGGAAAATTTAAAATTCTTCTTAGAAGAAGCGCAATCAATTTTAGGTTTGTATAAATAAATGGGTCAATATTTCTGGTCTACTTTATCTCCAATTGAAGGTACCCACTTTATGAGGGTGAACCACAGGAGGGCTCCAGAACTCACAGGCTTGACTCATGGCCACGGTGTAACAGAGAATAATTATCTTCCTCAGCCGTAGTCGAGCCCGGGTCCTTGTAGTTAGCATAGTGCCTTACCACTGAGCCACCACAGAAAATGAACAGTTTACACAATTACAATATTTGTAATTGTATCATACAACAACTGTAATGTATTTGTTCTTCAAAACCACAATGCTTTATGTGTTTAAGGCTTATTACAGTAAAGTTATAGTGCAAGCTTGCTAATGTAACGGAAGGAACAATTAAGTACTCATATAATGATTAATTTTTGAATTTTTATTGCGACTACAATTGATAATTAAAACAGCTTTCGGATAACAAAAACTAACGCACCATAGCAAGCTATTTATGCATATATTCGAATAGAGGATGAGATTGCAGGAAAAGAGGGAACAATGAAGCTAAAGATTAATAACTGGCTGAACCACCTGCAACTGGACCGCTCTTCAAGCATAATCCCACAATGGCCTACGATAATTATGCAAATGTGCAAGCTCAACTCATATGCAAACTTGATCGGTTATAATAATAGCTAATGTATTCACCGCTCTACAATGTTATCTCATTGTCGTTCGTTACCGTTGTGATTCGATTTCATTAAGTACAAATATAATAATCTGATATTCAATATGTAGTTGGAGTTTTGTAAAGGCCTTGGAGAATCTAACAAATTTTTTTTTTAAGAATTGTATTTAGTGGAGGCTGTAACAAAAATAAATAAATAATATAATCTATATATGATCCTTATTTTTAATTTGTTTTTTAATCATCTACTTTCCTATTGTTTTTTTGTTTTTTTAGTTAACTATAATTTTATTTTTATTTTTAATTTCTTTTAACTATAAGTTATTTAATAATTAAAATATATTTAATTCTATACGTGAAACATGGACATATGTATGTAATATGGTGATGTGATGATGATAATATGTGATTAAATTGAGATTATATTGTGAATAAATACATCGCTGCGGTGTGGGATGTATACAAGAGTGTACCGACTGCAGTAATAGTACGAGAGCCCAAGAGGAGAAAAAAGGAAGTTATCTCACCCCAACTTCTAATTACTTTAATGAAAATTATGTATAATTACTAGTCAAAACTGATGAGTCTACCAAGTATAGGTAGGGGGAATAAAAAATGTCGGCTGTTTCAAAGCGATAAAAAAAAATTTTCATTCGGAGCTCTATATCTTAAAAAGTAGGAACAACACAAGAAAACCTAACAATAAACGTTAAATAGTTTTCGCGATTTTTTAAAAAAGCAAAATTGCATTAAAATGTTGTATGGGACGTACTGAAAGATCAGTGGTTAGTGAATTTATTTTGAAAAATTGATACCTCAAAAACCATTCGATGTACAGATGTCTATTAGCACTCAAATTAAAGCTAGTTTAATGAGCTATAATGTAGTTTATGATGTTTATCTTCGTAGGAGTAATACTTTACATGAAATTTGCTAATATAAATTGATTTATAGTTGTTCGGACCAATTTTTATTTGCCAAATTTATATTCATATGTTAATATCATAAAAACTACCACTCCTACGAGGATAAGTGTCATAAACTACTTTATAGTAAGTTAAATTTCCTTTATTTTGAGTGTTGGCAGACATATGTGCGTCTTATGAATATAGGGATATATTTTTACAAAAGTCTTGGGAACCTCATGAATTTTGACTATTAAATATACATAGATTTCATTAAAGTAATCTGAAATTGCGGTGAGATAACTGCCTTTTTTCTCCTCTTGGGCTCTTGTACTATAAGGATTAATGGACACAGGGTATGCTTCAGACAGAAGACTGACAGTAATTCATTTGCTATTGAATTATCAACTTAGTCTAGTTTTATGAGCTACCTGACATCTGTTGTCGGCACTCAACACGCAACTCCTTCCAGATAGAACCGCAGCAATCTTAACTGCAAAGGAACTTACTCGCCCTTTAAAGGAATCTATTAATAAAAGATGGCAGGCAATGTGGGATGAAAGTCCACCCAGTAAGTTGAAACCTATCAAGAAAGATGTGAAGTCCTGGATTACATCAACCCGAAGTAGACACCGTGAAGAAGTAGTGATCACCCGACGCAGAATAGGACATACCCCATTGACACACATCCACCTCATAACAGCGGAGGCCCCTCCAAAATGTTCGAAATGTCATAGCAATCTGACCGTCAAACACATTTTTGAAGAATGTCATCAATACACATTAACTCTGAACCAGTTAGGGATACCAACAAATGTTCCAATGGCGTTAGGAAACGATGAATCCATAATAGAGTCATTAAATTCATCCATCAGACTAACTTAATAACCAACCTTTAATTATTATAATTATCTATTTATCTTGTCTTATTTTTAAAATTAGAACAGTTACTTATCTGCTTTTCATCATCCTTTCCACTATCGTAACGATTATTAAACAAATAATAATTGTCTAGCTAGATAATATTTCAAATCTCACGGAAATGAGTGCGGATCAGTACACCATACCAAAGCTATGACTAAAACAACTAGGCCTTACCAAAGCCAACAACCAACGGGCGTTGATGACCAGGCTGTTAAACGCCCTTTCAAAACTAACAAACAAACAACACGCAGAGACTCGACCACACGGTCCATCTCCAATAGCATGGCGACCATCTCAGAGGAGATATACGATACTTTTTCTTTTTCCTCAGAAAGAAGAAATTACAGTAAAACTATCGTGACAGTGAATGCTATGTAATGTAACTATAAAATAGCTACATCGCCGTAAAGGCTAAAACCTTTGCTGTAATAACGGTAACTGTACGATAGTTTACTGTTAAGGCGTATACATGTAATAGTTAACGTGGCAGTTGCTTCATTCATTTGAACTATCAACTATCATGCCAGAACTAGTGCGACAGTAAAATTATGACTAACAATCAGTTATAGTGATTCTCCAAGAGCGGGTAAAGTGGCGGGTATTTGTCGGGTAAAACGGGATTTTCAATTTTAATTTTATGGTCGGGAGAATCGGCAGCACTGAACATACAGACCATTCTGCGAGACCAAGTTTTTTGTTTAACTCGGAGAACATAAAAAATATTGATCACAATACTTTCCACATTATATATTTCATATATAGTCAATATATATTCATTATGCCAACAGCTTGCCCAACAACGAAGTATATATCATAGTACAAAGTTTATCACAGCCATGTAAATCAAATTACGGACATTACCAAATATCTCATACCTAATTTCTTCCCAGTCTCTATTTAACAAAAGTCTTTTAGGAATCAATGATTCGTATAATATTGTGCGGTGTCTAAGGGGTAACCATTTGCGGCAGTTGCTAAATAAGCAGCCTGGAATAAGGGTGGCAGAGCTTCCCGTTCTACTTATTCCAGATCATTTTCCAGTTAATGTTCCAGCAGCGGCCCGTGCCTGCCATCTGGTTCCTGGCGGCTGTCTGCAACCATTGTTCGGTAACAATCTCTAGATCCGCCCTACCGCGTATTTTTTCCCTCATCATCCACACGCCACGAGACCGTATGTTTGCTTTTTGTTATCTTTTTAAAAAACTATTTGTCTAGCTAGTATAAACATTATTCTCCAGAAGATAAAATCTTTCTAGTTCTCGTAAGCGGTGGTCAGTCAATCTAATACCGTCAGCTTGATGAATAAACATAAAAATATGTTCGCTTTACATATCCGAACTAAATATCTATTAGTTGGGAGTCTGAGTCTCTGTTACTCTTCGGACATTATTTTGACATCATGGTCAACAAAACATTCAGACATCATGGCGAACAATGATAAGGCCATGATGTCTGAATGTTTTTAGCTAAGTTCAGGAAATTTATTGCAAAATCTCTTATAGAAAGATAGTCTATCAGATATTTCTAGAGAGGGCGGTAAAACGTAATCCACTATATGGATGATTCTTTGAAAAAAGAAAATATTGATGTATAAGGTAGGTAGATATTATGAGAACTCAGGGTTGTTACGATTTTTTTTTTTTACCTTTATTGAAATTTACAACTGTATATTACATAATACATTCAGTAAATTTGTCCTTAGTTAGAATGGAGTGTTACAGACGTGTAGAGAAACCACCCATAGGTAGTACTCTAATGACATTTTACATTAGCTGGTCTCGTGGCCATCTTCTTTTAAGGCACCTCGGAGGATTGTCAGGAATTGAAAAGGATGCAATTAAAAGTAGGGGGTTTGAGTGATTAGGGAGTTAGCTAGATCGGTTACATAGGGAACATTAAGGTCTTTATGGATGATTTTATTTGTGACATAGTAAGGAGCATTGAGGATTTTGGATTGTAAGGAGTGAATACGAGAGGAATTCGAAGGTTTAGTGGAGCCCCAAAGCTCAACTCCATATGTCCAGATTGGCCTTATTACAGTCATGTAGATCAGTCTAGTAAGTGCTGTAATAGTCGAAATCTACGTGCAGTTTCCTGTCTTTTCAGTCTTGTATGAGAATTCCAGGTTAATCGTATTTCCAAATGTAGTCCAAGGTTGCGGATCTGTTCGACAGGGGTAAGAGTAACATTATTAAATGAAACTGTTGGGCAGTCGGTAGGTTTACGATGAACGGTAAAGATGATGAGATTTGTTGGTATTTATGTTAGTCCTCCAATTACGACACCATTCTTCGAGAGTTGTGATATGGATTATTATTAACTGTGTCAACGCCATACGTGGAGTGTTAGGATTGGTTGGAATGTCAGCAGTATAGACGGTGTAGAGGATGGGACCAAGGATACTACCTTGAGGAACACCAGCGGACTGAAAATAGAGGGATAAATAGGAACCATTGTGGTTTACTTGGAATAATCTTCGAATTTTAAATTTGCTTCCCTAGGGGGTCAGACATGGTGAGGGAGTGAAAAAGAATATTTTTTAAATTTTTATTTATTACTTATAAATATTTTTTGGATGAAAAATAAAGCCTCCGAAATAGAACAAAAAGAGTGAAATAATTCTTATTTTTTTTCCAACAACTAGCTCAGGTTAGAAGTTGAAAATGGACCAAACGTTTTTAGCTAAGATTGAGAAATCGATTTCCAAATCCCATATAGAAAGGTGGTAGTTGATTCTTCAAATAAGGGAAATTTTAATGAATGATCCAAATAGATATTTTGAGAACTGAGACTGTTCGGGTTGTTTTTTTTTTTTTAGCATTTTCTATTGAGTGCTAATAGACATTTATACGTAATGGTAATTAACTAACAATTGATTTTTCAGTGCATTTTTAATGAAATATTGCTTTTTAAATAATTATATCTCAAGAACTATTGAATTTAAATAGCTCTATCAGGGCTCATAGTTTAGCAAATTTACTCTACTTTAAATGATGTTCTATTAAGTTTTGTAGTTTTAAGAATATGGAGCTCTGCATGAAAAATGATTTGTTTTCTAAACGTTTTGAAAAACCTACCACTCCCCCCCCTCTAACTAGGCAGAATCGTCAATTGCAAATATTAATTATACACAGTTTCTATTAAAGTAATAAAAAACTGGGGTTAAATAACTGACTTTTTTCTCCTCATGGTCTCGTGTACTATAAACCTTTGGCAAAAGAATATCCAATTTTTATTTACGGCTATTTTCTTATATACTAATTTTCTCGCCTTTCCTAGATTAGTAGTAATTTAATATTAATATTTATATACGTTTATAATTAGAACTTACCAATACACTTCTTTACTGTCCAGTTGCATCGTTAACTCAAAAAAAATTTTAATTGGATTTATTGATATTAAGTTTTGTAGAACCTACTCATTAAACAAATTAGAGGACGCCCCCGCGCTTGAATTCTGATTAGAAGGCCCCAAGCAATCATGGAAAATAATTACATTGGCATCGATTGCACCCAATCCTAATTTTAGCAGAGTGCCTTCCATTTATTGGCGGGTTGAAAACTGTCGGCGTTCACTTTACTCTTCTAATTTCCAAAGTAATTACAATTCATATTTTTTTTTAGAAAACTTTTTAATTAGTGTATTATTTATGGAGGTCATTTATAATTTTTTTTTTAGTGCTCATTTTTTCTTAACTTTCTATAAAAATATTAAGATTTAATTTATTATCATTTCCAGTTTATTTATATTTTATTGATTTTTTTTTAGGTATCATTTGTTAATATCAACCAGATCTATTGCTTTTAAACATCTCTCTATTATTTAAAAATATTTTAAGTGACCACCGTGAAATATTTTATTTTACTCATTCTTCTGTCTCGTCTCAGCTCATTGAAAACTTAAACCCTGAACAGTTAATGTTGTTAAGTTACTAACGTATTACTGATTAGTACAAAAGCCCAAGAGGATAAAAAAGACAGTTATCTCACCCCAATTTTTTATTACTTTAATGAAAACTAGGTATAATTAATAGTCAAAATTCGTGAGTCTGCCAAGGATAGGTAGAAGGAATAAAAAATGGCAGCTGTTTCAAAGCGATAAAAAAAACTAATTTTTCATACCGAGCTCTATATCTCAAAAAGTAGAAACAACACAAGAAAACCTGAGAGAACGTCATTTAAAGAAGAGTAAATTTGCTAAAATATGAGCCCTATTAGAGTTATTTATGTTAAATAGTTTTCCAGATAAAACTTTTTACAAAGCAACATTTCATAAAAATGTTGTATGGAACGAACTGAAAGACCAGTAATTAGTGAATTTATTTTGAAAAATCAATATCTCAAAAACCATTTGACGTACAGATCTCTACTAGCACTCAAATTAAAGCTAGTTTAATGAGCTATAAAGTAGTTTATGATGAAAAATCCAACATTCTATACGAACAACTAGAAATTAACATTTTGTAAGTTTATTTTGTTAAATATCATGAAAACTGCTACTCCTACAAAGATAAACGGTATTAACTATTTTGTAGTAAATTTAACTAGCTTTAATTTGAGCGCTGGCAGACATCTGTACGCCCAATGAAGTTTTTCATTAATCAAACTTATTATCCGAACAACTATAAATCAACTTATTTTAGCAAAAATTATGAAAACTACTATTCCTATGAAGGTAAAGGTCATAAACTTCTTTATAGTCCATTCAACTAGCTTTAATTTGAGTGCGAATAGACATCTGTACGTCACATAGTTTCTGAGATATAGATTTCTCATTTCCTCTTGTCATCTCCTGGACCCCGATTAACCACATAATAAAAATATATAGTACATTGGCAAAATAAATAACTAGTTTGCAGAGTGTATTTATTTGTTCTCTGTTTCATGGGACCATAAACTGGAAACCTTAAGTTTTATTTGCTATAAAAGTCGAGGAATAAAATCGTAATGGCCTCAGTAAGACTTTTATTATTTGTAGCAGGTAATTTCAATTATATGTAAATTCATGAAATATTAACCGTTGAGTTTCTTGGACATTTGAACAATTGATTTACCCTGAGGCACGTGGGAGTAGAGGCGAAACTTTTAAATAAAATAAATGATTTTAAAGTATGTACATCGTTATATAAAGTTATTAATAAAAACGTTGCTAAAAATGTAGTATATTTGAGATAAAGCAAAAAAAATTTGAACGAAAATTTACGCGGAATGCATGCAATTTCCGGCAGGTGGATTTTATTCTTGGAAATCGATGGCTTCAAGGGCATTTCTTAATCTTATACTTTGATGTTAATTTCTTGTTTTGTTTTTATATTTCAAAACGTTAATAATTATATATTACTATTAATTTATTGTTATATAATTATTTATGAGAAATTCAAGATATAAGATATATGGTGAAATAAAACTGGCATTATAGTATAAGTGCCGGGAAGAAAAAAGGACAGTTATCTCACCCCAATTTTTTATTACTTTAATGAAAATTACGTATAATTACTAGTCAAAACTGTTAAGTATGCCAAGTATAGGTAGGGGGAATAAAAAATGGCGGCTATTTCAAAATCTTAAAAAAAGCATTAATTCTTCATTCGGAGCTCTATTTTTATACTATACTTAAAATAAAGTAATGAAATAAGTGGGAAAATAACGTACATATAATTAGGTTAATAAGTAAGTAAAATGACAGGATTAAGGAAACAAAAATATTATCATATAATGATACCTTTAAAACTACCAGCAACACTTGAAAATCTAAAAGAATATTATCTAAAGAAGAGTAAATTTGCTGAAATATTAGCCCTAAAAGAGCTATTTACGTCCAACAGTTCTGGAGATATAACCTTTTAAAAAGCAACATTTCATAAAACGTTACAGAAATATCAGTAGTTAGTTAATTTATTTTGAGAAATCTATATCTCAGGAACTATGTGACATACATATGGCTACTAGCAATCAAATTAAAGCAAATTTAATGTACTATAATGTAGTTTAAGACCTTTACCTATATAGGAATAGTAGTTTTCATAATATAAGCTAAAATAAATTGATTTATAGTTGTTCGGACAATAAGTTCGATTTATGAAAAACTTTATTTCAGAAACCGTTATACGTACAGATATCTCCCAGCATTCAAATTAAAGCTAGTTCAATTTACTATAAAACAGTTTATTACCTTTATCTTTGTAGGAGTATTTATATCAGTTTTCATGATATTTGACAAAATAAACTTACAAAATGTTAATTTCTAGTTGTTCGTATATAATGTTGGATCTTTCATCATAAACTACTTTATAGCTCATTAAACTAGCTTTAATTTGAGTGCTAGTAGAGATCTGTACGTCAAATGGTTTTTGAGATATAGATTTTTCAACATAAATTCACTAATTACTGATCGTCCTATACGTCCCATACAACATTTTTATGAAATGTGGCTCTTTAAAAAGCTATATCCCGAAAACTATTTAACGTAAATAACTCTATTAGGGCTCATATTTTAGCAAATTTGCTCTTCTTTAAATGACGTTCTCTTAGGTTTTTTAGTGTTGTTTCTACTTTTTGAGATATAGAGCTCCGAATGAAAAATTAGTTTTTTATCGCTTTGAAACTGCCGCCATTTTTTATTCTCCCCACCTATACTTGGCAGACTCACGAATTTTGACTAGTAATTATACATAGTTTTCATTAAAGTAATCAAAAATTGGGGTGAGATAACTGCCTTTTTTATCCTCTTGGGCTCTTGTACTATACGCTATAGGCTGGACCCTGTTCAACCTTATAATAAACACATTGAGCTAGGCATTTATTTATTTACTAATTCAAGAGAATATGTTTCAGGTTCACATTTGAAGCCGTACTTCACCTGAGATATCCCTTTTATGGGGCTTCGGCGACGGTCACCCCGACAATCTCCTCTAAGACGCCAGCTGATCCAGGCCTAAGAAGAGCAGGATAATTGCGGACCACAAAGACTCACCTGGTCGTGCGCAGCACATGTCCGACAGCTGGTTCCGGCAGCTGCGAGGAGTGTGGCTTCCGCACCAGCGCGTGGGCCCTCCATTGTCTTCTTCCGGATCGGCGTCGTCTTGCTTAGTGCAAGCCGGAGGAAGTATAGAAGCGATTTCCTTATGTACAACGATAGATGGAAAAACCCCATGAAACTATCTAAGCTTCAAAGTGTCATACCTGAGGACGAAACGTACGGTTCTCTGGACAGTTTTCACCCACATATTCGTTCATACTAATTTCATTGAGAATCATACACTATGTAGTTAGCCCAACTGAGATGACTACGCTATGTACTAAGGGTAAAGGACAAGAAGCTATTATGATAATGATGAGTTCATAGTAGACCGTGGTTATACATAACGAGAAGATGGTTGGAGTTGCGGTCCGTGAAGAACACAAATAAGTAAAAGCTTATTTATTATTGACAACGTTTCGTCCAGTATTTCGAGCCTTCACCAGGGCTAAGAATAAAAAACAAGATAACATTCATAATGAATAAAGGGATATATAGAATGATTAGAAAATAACTAATACTATAGATATGTAAATAGTTTTGAAAAACATGAATAGTATAATAAAAAGATAAACTTAAGTATAATAAAAAGATGAAGGCAGTGTGAAATGATTAATTTTAAAAATAAGTAAGAGGAAAGATCAAATAATAAAATACATTAAAAAATCTAGATAGTAAATCCATGTTCAAAATGAAAATTATTTAAAACAAAGTAATGAAAGAAGTGGGAAATAAACGTAATAACGTACATATAATTAGGTTATTTAATAAGTAAGTAAAATGACAGGATTAAGGAAACAAAAATATTATCATATAATATTCCATATAACAAAAAGGTTTTATAAGCCAAAAGGAATAAATAAATATAAATATTTTAATTTAATAATAATTATTTAAAGTTAAAGTTATGGGGGAGAGAAAAAATAAAATATACGTAATTAATTAAAAAAGTTAGTAGAATATTAGAATAAAGAAACAATATATAAAGTTATCTAAGACAAAATAAGTAATTGATAAATATGACAATAATAATATGTGGTGAATATAACCAATAACGTGGCTAAGGAATAATAAGAAAAGAGTAGAGAAGGGGAAGGGTTTTAAAAAATAAAGATGAAGACAAATAAACCTGCTTGGACGAGATGTCTTCCAGAAGATATATTTTTATTTTAATCTAATTGAAAAAACACAAAATACATTGTGGCTGTCTTGGAACTGACCGGCAGAAGTGAAACTTCTAGAAATGAAGTAATGTGTTAAAATTTTATTTATTATAATAGAGCTTGTACTAATTAATTGGTGCTATATTTTCCACTTGTTGCCTCTCTATCTAGGTGTATCATTAAAATAAAATTTGTATTTATAACTGATTACAAAGAGGATAAAATACTTAACATTTCCTTCGCTTACGGTATAAAACTCCTGTTTTTAGTTTCGAGATATTTAAATCTAAATACGAAACACATCAAGCGTTTCTTCTCCAGGGTTTCCTTGCGTCACGCAATCAATTGACTCCCGTATATATTTTTTCTTGAGTTTTAGAATGTCGATGAAGAAGTTTCACTTCAATAACAATAAATAAACCTTAATTCGGTATTTTTTTTCAGAGCTATAAGTTAAGATTTATATAAAAACTTTACTCAACTCTGAATATTCTAAAGCAGTAATGCAAAGTAAGATAACTTTGGGCATTTAAAACAATGTTGCTCATTTTTCCTCTCTCTCACTTCTTCTGAGACAAATGGACTCTTTTAAGAATCCGAAGAACTGAAATTTGATATATTATCACTGTAATATGTTTACAATAAATCAAACTTATGACTAAATCTGATAATAGTACAAGAGCTCAAGAGGAGAAAAAAGGCAGTTATCTCACCCCAATTTTTGATTACTTTAATGAAAATTATGTACAGTTACTAGTCAAAATTGATGAGTCTGCAAAGTATAAGTAGAGGGAATAAAAAATGGTGGCTGTTTCAAAGCGATAAAAAAAACAACTAATTTTTCATTCGGAGCTCTATATCTTAAAAAGTAGGAACAACACAAGAAAATCTAAGAGAACGTCATTTAAAGAAGAATAAATTTTCCAAGAAATTAGCTCTTATTGAGTTATTTACGTTAAATAGTTTTCAAGATATAGCTTTTTAAAAAGCAACATTTCATAAAAATGTTGTATGGGACGTACTGAAAGATCAGTAGTTAGTGAATTTATTTTGAAAAAATTATATCTCAAAAACCATTTGACGTACAGATGTCTATCAGCACTAAAATTAAAACTAGTTTAATGAGCTATAAAGTAGTTTGTGATGTTTATCTTCGTAGGAGTAATAGTTTACAAGAAATTCGCTAAACTAAATTGATTTACAGTTGTTCGGACAAATTTTCATTTGCCAAATTTATATTCATATGTGAATATCATAAAAACTAAAAAACATAATTAACTATTTTGTAGTAACTTTAACTAACTTTAATTTGAACGCTAGCAGACATCTGTACGTCCAATGGTTTCTGAAATGAAATTTTTCATAAATCAAACCTAATCTCCGAACAACTATAAATCAACTTATTTTAGGAAATATCATGAAAATTACTATTCCTACGAAGATAAAGGTCATGAGCTTCTTTATAGTCCATTAAACTAGCTTTAATTTGAGTGCTAATAGACTTTTGAATCTATACGTCACCTGATTTCTCAAAATAAATTAACTAACTACTAATCTTTCAGTAGATTTTTAAGAAATTTTGCATTTTAAAAAGTTATATCTCGAGAATTGTTGGACGTAATAGCTCTATTAGAGCTAACATTTTAGCAAATTTACTCTTCTTTAAATAATGTTCTCTTATATTTTGTAGTGATGTTGGTAGTTTTTATGATATAGAGCTACGAATGAAAAATTAATTTGTTTTTAAGGTTTTGAAACAGCCACCATTTTGTATTCCCCCTATCTATACTTGGCAGACTCATCAATTTTTACTATTAATTATACCTAGTTTTCATTAAAGTAATCAAAAATTGGGGTGAGATAACTCCCTTTTTTTCTTCCCGGCTCTTGTAATATAACGACATATTAGCGGGTCTTAATAAATAACTTAAAGAGTGGACTTTGTCCATTAACTAAGAATGAAATTACATAATTGTATTAGAGAAACGTTATTTACAAAAACCAACTTACATGAGCCTTCAATATATAATTTAAAAAATCAAAACTTTATTATGGTTGTTTCAGATTTATTTTTCATTTGTTAAATTATGCTTTTCCTCGAAGAAATTTGAATCCTTTACTCTTACGAGGGAACATTCATTTCGTAGTTATTATAAGCTGTATCATGAACTGTATTCTTTGAGATCGGTAGTTACGGAGATTGCTGTGTACAAACGCGCACATTCAATTTCGTCAATCAATCTAATTTCAATAGAATCGTGACTGAGTCCACCTTATGCTTTTTCCTAATCTAAATTAATGGTTGGCAGAAACATATATTATAACTCTAGTAAATTAAACTCTCGTTAAATCATCATACTTTTTATTGTATTTAATGATATTTGCATAAAAATACATCTAC
Source organism: Halyomorpha halys (assembly GCF_000696795.3). Taxonomy (NCBI): domain Eukaryota; kingdom Metazoa; phylum Arthropoda; class Insecta; order Hemiptera; family Pentatomidae; genus Halyomorpha; species Halyomorpha halys. Next base: position 1,178,887 of record NW_027114863.1, read on the forward strand.
TAAATTGGATGTAGGATCATAATGATATGATACAGTCATGTTAAGAAACTACCCATTGGTAATACTCTAATAATGTTTCAACATTAGAAGGACTCGAGGCCATCTTCTTTTCAAATATCTTGGAGTTTATAATGGAAGGATTGATATCTGGTTCGGGCTAGATCGGTTACATATGGAACATTAAGGTCTTTATGGATGATTTTATTTGTGACAAAGTAAGGAGCATTGATGATTTTACGAAGGATTTTGGATTGTAAGGATTGGATACGAGAGGAATTCGAAGGTTTTGTGGAGCCCCAAAACTCAATTCCATATGTCCATATAAGCCTTATTACAGTCATGTAGATCAGTCTTGTAAGAACAAGAGCCGAGAAGAAAAAAAGGCAGTTATTTCACCCCAATTTTTTATTACTTTAATGGAAACTATGAATAAATACTAGTCAAAATTTATGAGTCTGCCATGTATAGGTAGGGGGAATACAAAATGGCGCCTATTTCAAAATGTTAAAAAAAATTAATTTTTTCTTCGGAGCTCTATATCTTTAAAATTACAAACAATACTAGAAAACCAAAGGGAACATTATTTAAAGTAGAATAAATTTGCTAAAATATTATACCTAATAGAACTATTTACGTTCAATAGTTATCGAGATATATCTTTTTAAAATGCAACATTTCATAAATAAATTCATTGAAAGGTCAGTAGTTAGAGAATTTATTTCGATAAATCTATATCTCAAAAACCATTCGACGTAAAGATGGCTATTAGCAATCAAATTAAAGGTAGTTTAATGGGCTATGAAGTAGTTTATGACCTTTACCATTGTAGAAATAGTAGTTTTCATGATAATTGCGTAAATAAATTGATTTATAGTTGTTAGAACAATACTTATGAACAAATATATCTCAGGAATCATACGACGTACAGATGTCTCCCTGCACTCAAATTAAAGCTAGTTAAATTTTCTATAAAATAATGGATAAGGTTTATCTTTGTAGGAATAGTAGTTACTATGATATTTGACAAAATAAATTCCCAAAAAATGTTAATTTCTAGTTGTTCGGATAAAATAATTGATTTTTGAAAAAAAAAATGTCTAGAACCATAAGACGTACATATGTCTGCCAGCACTAAACATAAAGGAAATTTGACTTACTATGAAGTAGTTTATGATACGTATTTTCGTAGGAGTAGAAGTTTTTAAGATATTCGCATATAAATATAAATTTGGCACATGAAAATTTGTCCGAACGACTATAAATCATTTTATATTAGCAAATATCATGAGAACTACTACTCCTGCGAAGATAAACTTCTTAAACTACTTTATATATGGGATTTATTATCATAGAGTATAATGCCCCAATACCATGAAATATTACACAGATTAACACAAATAATGTCAATACTCATTCACTACATTCGTGTTTTAAAATGTAACAACGTTTTAGATAAAAACAAAACCTCACTACACAGACACTGTTAAACACAAAACATTATTTCAAATAGGGGCTTAAAAAAAAGAAGAAATAGAGTATAAAATCTGATAAATTACACTCTTACATACTTATTGTATCGTGCTGTAAGTTTTATTTATATCCACTATACTTGAACAAATGATATAAATGATTTCTATTAATTCAACGAAGAAAATAAGACCTAGTGAACTTTCGGATTGAAAAAAAAACTTCTGAAGTCGATGAAAGAGGAAAAAATACCGAAAGGATGGCTACTAATTGGCCTCTATCTTATCTCTAATGCATATTATTCCGCTTAGCTCAGCATTCCATCCACCGAAGAATGTTAACTACCCAAGAAAAATTCAAATTTGTCCGTAATAAATTTATATTAAATTTTCTTTTTCTACTTAATACTAAAAAAAAATATTAAGGTTGGTGTCACTAATGAAGGTATATTTCATATTTATTGCTTAGCATCATTTTGGTTCAACATCATTTAATAAAGCATCCACGCATGTTCTCTTATTACGTTTTTATTATTATTTTAATTAAATGATTTCTCAGACAGGTTATTTCAAGTAAATCACAACAGCGCTTATTCATCCCTGTTTCCTCAGTCTGCTGGTGTACCTCAGGGTAGTATCCTTGGTCCTATCCTTTATAAAGTTTTTACATCTGACATCCTAACCTATCCTAACACTATTCTCACCACGTATGCCGATGACACATGCTTATTGTCATTGAATAATGATCCTTCCAATGTATCTCAAACCCTCCAATCCCACATCACCACCCTTGAAGAATGGTGCCAAAACTGGATGATTAAAATAAATTCCAATAAATCCTACCAAATCACATTTACCCTTCGTCGTAAACCTCCGTCTTGCGCCACAGTATCTTTTAATAATACCCCACTTATTCCTGTTGAACAGAACCTTTACTTAGGACTAAATCTGGACAAACGACTGACATAGAATCCATACAAGACTGAAAAGACCGGAAACTGATCGTCGATTCCGACTATTACAACATTTACTAGACAGACGGTCCAAACTTCGAATCCGTTACAAAAGACTGATCTACATGGCTGTTATAATCACCTATCTGGACATACGGAGTTAAGCTATGGGGCTCCACTAAGCCATCGAATTCCTCTCGAATCCAATCCTTACAGTGCAAAATCCTTAATGCTCCTTACTTTGTCTCAAATCGAATCATCCATCAAAACCTCAATATTCCATAAGTTGCCGATTTGGCCAAAACCAGATACCAATCCTTCCATGATAAACTTCTCAACCACCCAAACCAACTCGTTTCTAACCTAGCTTCTCCTTCACTACCTAACAATCCTCCTGGGCGTCTGAAAAGAAGATGGCCTCGAGATCTTCTCCTTTAGAAATGTTTTTGGAGTTCTACCAATGGGTAGATTCTTCACATGTTTGTATCATGTCATAATACCACTTACAGCAAATTTACTTATGTATATATATGTATACAGTTGTAAATAACAATAAATAAATTATTAAAAAAAAAAATTAAATGATTTTTATATCGCTTTTCAAGAAGTATAATGAGACAACTGCAAAGATTGAAATTTTCAGAACATGCAAACGAAAAATAATACAAATTTTAATAGAATGGCTCATTGATTCGGTTTTATTCTTATTTGATAGTAGTTTATACACATTGAGGGCTACTATTGCAACTTCTAAGGAATTTAAATTCATAAAATAATAAATACCAGGCTCACAGAAACCAGTACCATGTGAATATGTCATTGTTCTCAAAATATATCATAAATTTTACTATTTTGTCATAATAAAAGTTAGTAAAACAAATAAAAATAGGGAGAAAGAGTTTATTTGAACAAAAAATAATAATAAAATTAAAAAAAAAAAAATAATATGAAAAGTAAAAATTATTTATCAAAATAAGTATGTTTTCTAGATATATCTTTATAAAATTTATAGAAGAAATGTAGGAAGATAGTTTGAGCAGCGGTCAAAAAAATACAAAATAGTAGAAGTTAACTATTTCATTTTTATCAATAAACATTATTAGGGGTATTCATAATGTTGTGTTAAATTTACAACTGTCATTACACTATTATTATTGTCATTCATTGCTTTATTAGTTTTAAAAACATCCAAAACAATACTAGCACAATCAAAACGCTAACTACGAGCAAGTAGCCTAATGCAACAACAAACAAAATTGTGAAGAGCTCAGCTAGTCTGTTTGTAACAGGCTCTCAACTAGGTAATAAGTTATTTCGTTTTAATAAGGAAAAGGAAAGAAATATTTCTCCATTTACCACACTTTAACATGTTAAACTAAAGTTCATGAATACCCCTAATGTTAACCAATGTTTCAGCCAACTTTGCAGGGCTTCGTCAGGGCTGATCCTGATTTAAGTAGTCTTCAACTTTTTTTTAAAATCAGGATTAGCCCTATCGAAGCCCTGCAAAGTGGGGCAAAACGTTGGTTAACATTAAATATTTTTTAGCTTTATTAGCTTCCTACAATCTACCTCATACGATGAACTATCTTCTTCAAATACTGAAAAAAATGGGACTAAAACTATTTAAGACTGTCATTATGGGGTTTATAGAAGAAGAGAACCATGTTACTGTGGAACTGGCTATTTAAGTCTTCTAACTTGTTTTCTGGAAGGGAAACTCTGCTGTAAGCATAAAAAACGGCCGAATTAATTCAAAATAATAAACAATTTAAATCATCTTTTGGATATGACAATGACGAAAAGAGTATCTAGGGCATTATTTCAAAAGAATAAATATTTACTGGTGTAAAATGACCCAAAGATCACTTAAGACGTAATAGCGCTTAAAACAACTTCCAATCTGTTTTCTTTAACAGCTGTTGATGTCGTTCCAGACAAAGTAAAGCACAATTTCCTTTGTTTTTTTTTTTATTTTATTTATTTATTGATATTTACAACTGTATAAAAAAATACAACCAGTAAATTTGTTCATAATGACATAATGATATGATACAGGATGTAGAGAAACTACCCAGTAGTAGAACTCTAAAAACAGTTTACAATATAAGGTCACGAGGCCATCATCTTTTCAGGCGCCTCGGATGATTGCCAGGAATGGAAGAGGAAGCAAGGTTAGAAACGAGTGGGTTTCGGTGGTTAAGGAGTTTATTATGGAAGGAATAATATCGGGTTCGGGCTAGATCGGTTACATAAGGAACATTTAGGTCTTTATGGATGGTTTTATTAGTAACAAAATAAGGAGCATTGAGGATTTTACGAAGGATTTTGGATTGTAAAGATTGGATACGAGAGGAATTCGAAGGTTTAGTGGAGCCCCAAAGCTCAACTCCGTATGTCCAGATGGGCCTTATTATTGTCATGTAGATCAGTCTTTTGTAATGAGTTGGAAGTTTAGACCGTTTGTCTAATAAGTGCTGTAATAGTCGGAATCTGCGTGCAGTTTCCTCTCTTTTCAGTCTTGTGTGAGGATTCCAGGTTAGTCGTTTGCCAAGATAACGAATCTGTTCTACAGGGGTAAGAGCCACATTATTAAAGTATACTGTAGGGCAGTCGGCAGGTTTACGACGAAGAGTAAATGTGATTTGTTGAATTTCCTTTGTAAAAAATAATTGGCAATCATGTCGTTACTACACCGGAGGAGAAGGTAAATCAGCATGCGGGCAATAACGACACATCTTCCCTCCCGCGGAGAATTTTCTAAATACAATTGTATCGTTTTACAATCGACTAGCCAATACATTTAGTACAAAAGCCAGGAAGAAAAAAAGGCAGTTATTTTACCCCAATTTTGTTTACATTAATGAATAGTATGTATAATTACTAGTAAAGATTGATGAGTCTGCCAAGTGTAGGCAGGGGAATAAAAAATGGCGGATGTTTCAAAACGTTAAAAAAAAAAATTAATTTTTATGTCTAGAAATGTCTAGTGTTTCGGATAAAATGTTCGATTTTTTAAAAAGATAGCTCTGGAACAAAAAGACGTGCATATGTCTGCCAGCACTCAAAATGCAGGAAATTTAACTTACTATAAATTAGTTTGTTACATGTATCTTTGCAGGGGTACTAGTTTGTATGATATTCGCATATGAATATTAATTTGGCACATGAAAAATTGTCCCAACAACTATAAATCTATTTATTTTAGGAAGTATCATAAAAACTATTACTTCTATGAAGATAAACGTCATATACCACTTTATAGTCCATCAAACTAGATTTAAATTGAGTGCTAATAGACATCTGTACGTCGAATGGTTTTTTTAATATAGATGAACGTAAATAACTCTATTAAGGCTCATATTTTAGCAAATTTACTCTACTTTAAATTATTTTCTATTAGGTTTCAAATGTAGGTAGTTTTCAAGATATAGAGCTCCAAATAAAAATTAATTTTTGGAAACAGCCGTCATTTTTTATCCCCCTACCTATATTTGACAGACTCACCAATTTCGACAAGTAATTATACATAGTTTTCATTAAATTAATAAAAAATTGGGGTAAGATAACTGCCTTTTTTCTCCTCTTGAGTTCTTGTACTAATTTTTGAGCAAGACAATAAAGTCAATTTCAGTTGTGTCATCATTCTTCTGGAGCGGCGATATGATAAAATGTGGTTACATGAATTATTAGTACAAAAATCGTTAAAAATCATTTTAAAAAATACTGTCTTATAATTATTTAAACAGGATCCACACCAAACAAAAACAATTCAGGAGATTAATTTCTAAAGTGCACATATCCAATTCGCAATATTTTTCCGCAACTTGAAAAAACGACTGAGAGTACTTGTAAAATAAATACTTATCTACTAAAAAAAAGGTCTTCCCACTGAAATTTTCTTCAAAAGGTCTTAAAAAAATAAATTTTCGTTATATTTTAATTTCAAAAAATAACCTAGAAAAGAAAGTGATGAATTAAATAAAATTAAAAAATTTCCGAAATGGATGAGTAAGAAAGATAACGTATTTTTTTAAAAATATTAAGGTACTCTGGACTTCAATAAAAAAAAAAAAAAAAAAATATTTATTTAGTCATAGACTACGTTGTGACATCACGAATTACTAACACGATTATGGCAAGCTGGGAACTGCGTATAATTCATTAATTTGGCATATAATTTTATATTTACTTTCACTAACCCATATTTATTTTTTTAACTTCCCCTGCCTTTGTGACAGGTGTGTAGCAGCAGTTCCACGAATATATATGTAAGTTTTATTAGCAGTATCTACTAACTACTGTTAATAAAAGAATTTATGGTTAAACAAGCAAATAATACTATTTTTCGTGTTATTGAGTGGATATTCTCCTTATTATAAGATGAAGAATTTTTTTTAAGCAACAAGTATTCTGTGGAATTTTAAAAATATAATTTTATTTTTTGAATGTCTTAAAAAATTAAATTGTAATTTTATTTATTCAAGGAAATTCGTTCCAATAATCAGGTACATGGTATTTTTCTTCCAATGTACAAAACGTTTTACGACGCAATGACCATTAAATTTTTATTATTAATTGCCCAACGAATTTTTTAATAGTAACTGGAGTAAATAAATGTCTTACTATAATTAATTTGAGTTTAATTAAAATATTAAGTTATTTCAATACATTCAGTAATTAATAAAAACCATTCGGGGTATTAACGAATTAATTAGACGTTTAATAATGAAAAAAAAATCACCTCCCCGGCGGGGAATCGAACCCCGGTCTCCCGCGTGACAGGCGGGGATACTTACCACTATACTACCGAGGACTGGTTGGTAATGACATCAATTTTTAATATGATTAAGCAAAAAATATGTTTTCTTCAAATTTTTATAAAATTTTTAATTAGACTATGATATAACAATGGTAAATTTAAAGTTTAAAAATATTGGAGACATATTTCTTTGCAATATACTTCATTTTCAAATGACAGAAAGTACAGCATTCAATTTCCATTTTTATTTTCAGCTGGGTATATATGAAATATATAGTAGGGGAAACTATTGCATTTGTGAAAATTTTGAATTCCAGTTTTTAACAGAAATACACATCTTGATGTCCTCTGAGTCCAAATACATAAGTCTCGCAAAATGGTCTGAATGTTGTATATGTGTGAATGGCCTGGCTCAAAAGCATAAAGTAGCACAACACTGAAATTACATATTTAGGAAAGATGTATGTATGGGATGTGACAATTTTTAAATCTTTAAAATTTTCTTAAAAAAGACTCTAATGATTTTCATTCAACCCTCCATGCCAATGTAAATTGGAATGGTCTTTAATTCTTGATAGGTTTTATCCTGATTGAAATAGTCTAACAGGGCTTTAATGCATATTTTTCAAAAAAATCTGCCTCTAAAATATCTTTAATTTTAATAAATGGTATTTGGTCGAGGTACAGTCAAATAAAAGTAGTATAGTAAACTGGTGTACTATTTTTATTCGAGCCAACATACATACCGACATATTTTGAACCTGATAAAACCCTCATAATGCTTCTTTTCTCGTCTAAGCCCACTTCCCTGCCATATCTTTTATTCTTGTTTTTCTAAATTCTCACGCCATACTTAATTTCATTATTTTTATATTTACTATCCTTCCTTTTTCTTTTATATTCATGAATCTTATTTTTTAATTTATATGCATGTGTTACCAGCTTAAGAATACTTATATTAATTACTTTATTATTAATGTTTATTATAATGTTTTCTATTGTATAATTTTACATACTTCTGTATCCCCACTCATTTGGTATATTGTCTTTCTTAATCGCTTACATTTATTGTATCCCATTATTTTAACTTTATTTCTTCTTGTTCATGTAAATTTTAATTGTTTTTTTTGTTTTTTTATATTTTATAATTTTTTTAATATTTCTTCTCCCCCTCTATTATGTTTATTATCATTTATTGTTTACCTAATTTTAATATTTTTTACATTGTTTACTTTAAAATTATTTTCCAATGTGACGTACTTAACTGCCATCCCCACTCCTCCCAATACAAACGGTTCACTCTGACTTTGACTTCCGTCAAAACAGCTATGAATTCTGTCTCGTTCATTTTCATTTGATTTTATTCTTATACCTTTTCATCTCTTAATTTGTACTTTCTTAAATATTTCTTCTCTTTATCTGCTACTATTATCGTTTTAATTTATTGTTTATAACCATTAATTTTTCTTATTAAATTTTACGATTCATTGTATACCCTTGTTATTTTCCACTTATTTTTTTGTACTTATGTCAAGTGTTTGTATCTTTTTTAGCCCTGACGAAGCCCTGTAACGTGAGGCGAAACGTTGGCTCAAATAAAAATAGTACACCAATTTACTATTTGAGTTTTATTTGACCCCACCCAGACCAAATACCATTTATTGATACACACGGTCAATCAGCAATCTTCCAGTATCTTTAATTTTGTTTATTAAAAAAATAGATAGTTTTCATTGTAAGCAATATTTAACACTGGATAAATACAAAATATTAGAGAATTTTATCTATAACTAAAGGAGAAAAAAGGAAAAATAGAGAAGAGTCCCATTCGGATCAGAAGAACCGAGACTACCCAACTTTTCCCAATTGCATTGCTTCTTCGTTATCTTTATTAAGCTGTTGTATTTTTAGCATGAACAAAGCTTATATTCATTATTCCCACCTCAAGAAACACAAAAATTAAATTTTTAAAGCCACCGAAAAATAAAAAAATTTTGTTCATAATTTTCACCATCTTTGGTCTTATGATTTTTTTTTAAATCACAAAAATAGTGATAATTTCAACAGAGTGCACCAATTTACACAGAACTTACAGACCTCTAAAGGGTCATAAGTGAAAGGTGTGTGATGTGCGCACCACACCGGATTTTTATTAACAAACAGAAGGCATAATAAAAATAGAAGTAATGTAAATGAATATCAATCAAATGTAAATCCACTGATGAACAAAGCAGATATCTGATAAAAATTACTTGGGAATATAATATCATCACTAACTTGCACAAATAATTCATGTTTAAGAGCATTTTACTAAGATAATCTAAAGAAAGAAAGAATAATATTATCAGAAGAAAGAAACAGAATGTTTATGAATGATTTAGAAAATTAATATATCCAAATATGTTTTAAATTTTACAAAATAAATAAATAAAAGTTATACAACATATAGATGATTTTATCAAATTAAAACTATGTATTTATCAATAAATGTTTTTCAAAATATAAAAGAATCATGATAATATTTACAAGAATTACTCTGCAATAATCTGAAATATACCGATTTATAAAATGAAAATAAAAAACATGAGCATAACTGTTTTTTTATTGGAAGAAGATAGTTGACAGTATGAAGTAGATTGCAGGAAGATAGTCCGGGTTGTGGACAATAAAAGTACAAAATACTATAAAAAATATTTATTGTTAACCAACATTTCGCCCCACATTGCAGAGCTTCTTTAAGGCTAAAAAAGATACAACCACTTAAATTATGTAAGCATAAATGAACAAAGTAAATGAAAAATCACTGTACATCTTTTTAATTTTTCATTTACTTTGTTTATTTATGTTTACATCATTTAAGTGTTTGTATCTTTTTTAGCTCTGCAACATTCGACAAAATGTAGATTAACAATAAATAATTTTTTATACCATTTGACCTCCACCTAAACTGTTTTTAATTTATTGTGTCGAATTTAGGAACATATTAGCAGTGAACTATAAAAAGTAAACAAGAGTTGTAATTGCATTAGTTTATCATAAATAATCCTTTGTACGTTACCTGTTGTCGTAAATGATTTTTTTTTTTTTATACTTTCTAACAGCCATCCTTATTAACCACATACAATTCTATTTTGATATCTTAAATGCTTTTCAAAAATGTATGATAATAACTGCACCACTTAATTGATATGTTGCTAAATGTCTATTTATCTTAATCTTTCGCTCTTTCTTAACATAGCAGTGAAAAAATCATTGTGATGAAGTGAAAAGTGCAGTGAATGTTTTAATTAAATTTATATAAATAAATTTTTTTTCCCAGCAGTCCAACTCACAAAATGAAATAAAATTAGTGGAATTTTATTTCAGATCCTATCAATCCATACTATAAGAATTATTTAGAAAAAATTAATATTATGCAAATTAGAATGCCTTTTAATTTAAATTTGATTTTAATATTTTATGTTTTTTCTTCCAAAATATATTAAACCCCAAGTGTGAGCTGATTATGACTGCACTATTTAACAGGTATGTTCCTTAATTGCATGTTAATAAATATGTTCCTAAAATGTATTTTTTCAAATTCCATCGGCCTTTCTGAAAATTGTTGTGAAAAACTTATAGTGGAATAATGGAAATGAAGAAACATATTTTTTCATGATTTTTCTTTTTAAATTCTTGTTTTGAAAATATTTAAGACAACAAAATAAAACTTGACATGGCTAATAAGGATGACAAAAATGGAACAAATAAAAAAAAATCAGAGACCACAGATTTCATTTTAATTTATGACTGAATGATTTGGAGGTGAATGATCCCTCAGTATTAATGTGGTTAATTTTCAGTCTTTGAAATGGAAACAGAACGGTACAAGATCTAATAAAATATATTGAAAATTAACTGATAGAATAGTGGATTCAGAAGTAAAGAATATCTAAGTATTAAATAACAAAAGTGTTGTAGGGCAAAACTGGAGTTTTGAAATATTCAACACTTTAGGGTGAAATTCTGGTTTTTGGTAAAGAATAACAGCTTTTTCTGTTAATACAAGTCTGCCACAAGCATATTCGCCAATTTAAGATCATTTGAAGTTAATACAGTTAGTAATTAATTATTAATGAAAGTAAATTGTGATGATAACAGAATGACTACCACTTTTTGCTCTAAACAGTTCATTTAATTTCAGCAAATATATAAAATCAATAATACATACAAACTTAAGTCAGTTTATAAGGTGGTTTTAAATAAAATGTAATAATAAAAACTAAGAAAAAGAAATAGCTAAATATGAAGATAACATTGTTCTTACTTGAAATATGGCAGGATGTAGGCACAATTTCTTGTTTTTACATAAAATGTTTCAAAACCTTGAGTCTTGAAACAAGTTAACTATATTTGTCAATTCGAGATAAATTAGAACTTTTAGTGGCATTAAACAGTATATAAAAGTTTCTATTAAGAATCACAAAGAAAAACTTAAATCAAAGCTAGATCATGGTTTTATGGAAAATGGCTCCAAAATTTTTTAAATGCCACTGCCTTATACTCACACTATACTTAACAATAATTACAATGAACTGCCTATTGGAAATTCATTGTAATTATTGTTAAGAGGAATGAGTTTAATTACATTGGAAGTTATTGAATAATAAAAAAATAAATGAATAGTAAAAAACAATCAAGAAAATGTTAGCAGAAATGTCTTTTTTTTTTTTATATATTTTAAGTTGGTAACACTCAATTATTTATTTCTTAAAAATTCACTGTAAATATGAAACAATGAACAAAAAATACAAATAAGTACAATAATCCTAATAAGAAAAGCTCTAATAAAATATTATTCAAATAATTACAAAAGAAGATAAACATTTATAAGAAGTATTTTGAACTGAGTCTAACAGAGCTATCAATCAAAAGTTTCAAAATCTCAAATTCTTATATAATATATGATAGCACACAAATTATAAAACTGCATAAATTTTAATAAATATTTTTAACTTGCACTTAAAAAAGGATAAGATGATATAGCAGGAGTGAAGGAGGGGGGGGGAGTAAATTGTTTTCTAGCTCACTTCTGGAACTGATTCAAGCTTCTATTAAAAAAAACTTATGTTTAAAAATATTTTAAGGAAAAATCTTGATTTTGAGACTGAATTTATAATTTTGAGATTTGAGCAGAGGAAGGGAGCAGTTTAAAGAAATGAATCATAGGATAGTATGTGATCTGAATACAAAAATAATGCTATCATTTGATATTATGTCTTGAATAATAACAGTCTTGTCTGTGCAGTAACTTTTTTAATTCAGTATAGGACTCTAATGGGAGTCCTGGCTGAAAAAAAAAAAAACTTTTTTAATATCCTGCATGTAATGCGGTAACATTAATTACTACATTTGAAGTACCTTAAACAAATTATGATCATGGCTGTGATTGATATTTAGAAATAATCCCAGTTATTAAGAGCCAACTTTATTCTATGATAAATAAAAGGAGCTAAGTGCCAAAATGCTACAACAGACCTTTTCTAATTCCTAAAAATGTCTTCAGGTAATAATAGGATAAATAAAGTGTATCTATAATTAATTATTTAATAGATAAAATAAATAAATAAGGAGGGCAAAAAAAGAAAGAGCCAACTGATCTGTATTGATTTGTTTCACTTGAGTTTATCCCAACTAAAAAAATAAACTTCATAGTAAAAATTAAATAAATACAAATTTTAAATATGTCAAACAACTTTCGATTGTCATCACTTTTTACAGTTGCTTTTATCTACTATTTTAAATAAGGAACTAAAACTTTTATTTCAGTTATAGTTCTTATTTTTATCTATGTATCATTTTTGTATTTATATTATTGTATTGATTATTTCTAATTATGCATTATATTATCTTATATAATGTTATACATATTCCATTCATCTATACACACGGTCAATGAATAATCTTCCAGGAAATAATGTTATATATTACATTCCATTTATAAGTTTTTAATTTCAATTTATGTTTGTAATTTATATTATATTTATGTATGTATTTGTATTTATCAATGAAAAAGGTAGATAGAACAACTCGTTCTGAACATCAAATCAAGACTATTTAATGACAAGTAATTAATCTGTCTACCTGTATATAAGTACATTGAACAGCTGATCAGGTACTCGGTCAGCTACCGTCCTGTAACTTATATAAATGTAAATAATTTTTGCTTTTTGTATATACTCTTATGCAACTGTTTTTTTTTCACCCCATTTATTCATTTAAATAAATGAATAAATAATGTTTCCCACTATTTAATGATAGTGCATAGGATTATTGTAGCTGTACAAAGATTCATTGTAAAGATGTATAACATGCTCCACGAACAATTTGATAATAAAATATTACCATCTGCAGACTTACATCAATGTCGCATGTTTCCTATAAAATTTAATTTAAAAGCACTTATATTCTGATGTGGAAGGCATGTAATACATAGTTATTCTACAATTATATCAACAGAATTCTAAATTTGGTAGTATGACTCAAATTTCAGTTGATGTCTATGGCTAAGGTAATATTAAGAAATTTTTCTAACTTAATGTTTACAAAAGAACTGAGAAAACATGCTCAAAAAAATTACATTTAAGATTCATTATGAGAAACAGGAGGGCTATAGAGATCTGGAACTTGGGTAATAGGAGTTTTTTAGGAAAGTGTACATGTATGCAAGTCGGCAAGCATTTATTGCTCAGTAGCACTTTCCCTACCTTATCTGAACAGAGCAGTTAAGTAAAATACTATTAGTAATTAATGTTGATAAATTGCCTTTTTCAATACAATTGCCAACTGGATTTCCTCTTAGTCGATTTTTCACATTTTTTTTATTTTCTTGAAAATTGCTAATGATTTTGATTAAACTGGGCATATCATTCTATAATTAAATGTTTCTTAATATCAGCTAGGTCATATCTTCTTTGAAATAATCTCACAGGGCTTAAATGACAAATTTAAAAAAAATCTTCCTCTAAATTGTATTTAATTTTGTTGCTTTGAGATAATTAAGCATTTCATACTTTTATTAATAGTTAAAAATGGATACATATTAACAATGAAAGGATTTGATAATTAAATAAAGAAGATGAGAGGAAAAATATATTTTTTCAGGTTAACAATTTTTTTTTCGAAAAGTCATACGATAGATGTTATATACATCATTGGAAAGTCAAAAATTTTAAATAAAATAATATTTAACATAGAAAGTCGAAGAATATTATAGTAAGGAATGACAAAAACTGTGTAAATAAATGATCTATTCTAACACAAGTTTGATCAAAGGGTGCATGCACAGTTTTTCCTTTTAGCCGGACTGATACTGTTGTCATGTCAACATAGTTGTTAAATAATTACTTTTTAATTCCACTTAACCTATACCAGAGACTTTCAGTTACAGGATGACTATCTTCATAAAATCATTTTTAATATAATTACAATTCAGCATTGAATAAATAGCTATTTTAGTTAACTGTTACGTTTTTATATTTCTGTCATACTTCTATAAAAGAAAAATATTAAAATTTTGGAACAAAAATATTATTATTTCAGTCAAAATTGGAGTATGTCAATCTGTCAACTAAAAAGCTCATTCTGAAAATCACTTGTTAGTGAATAATAAATATTAAAATATGTATTTCATGTAGTAATAGCGAGGAGAGTAAGTGAAAGTTGTGTGATGCACGCACTGTACTAGGTTTTTTTAGATACGTCAATATTGCATTGAACGTCCATGTTGAAATTTTTTACAACTGAATTAAAATGTATACAAGTGAATTTGGTGTTAATTATACAATGGCATGATACAGACATGTGAAGAATCTACCCGTTGATGGAGCTCTAATAACATTTCTAGAGAATTGAGGTCTTCTCTTCTTTTCAGATGCCTAGGAGGATTATCAGATAATGGAGGAGAAAACAGATTAGAAACAAGTTTGTTTGGGTTATAAAAATAAAAATAAATAACTGCAAATTACATTCACAAGTTTATTAATAAATCAATAAAAAAAATATAACTGTAAGAGATCAAAATTCTTCTTAATATAAATCTAAAGCAAATAATCTATAAAAATATCAAAATTATGAAATATTACTAATTAAAAAACAATTATATTGTTTCATACTACTAGTTACAAAAAAAAAATTACACAAAGTAAAACATGATTTATTACAGTTAAGGCTAAAACATTGATTTAACTTCTAGAGAAACAAGTTAACAGCGGTTTTTCATTTTAAGTAAATACACCAATCACAGTATATTTATTTTAAATTAATACAATAAATAAATTAGACAATATAAAATGTAGCATTAATAATACATTTAATATTCTTTATAAACTTCTTTTGTTATTTATCACAACATCAAGATCCACAAAAAATTCTATTAAAAGTTAGATAACAACAGGTAACAAGTGACATTTAAAATCTAAAACCCTTTAATCATCTTTTATTTGCCGAAAGACAACCTAGAAAAAATAAAAGAAAATAATTAGCGATAATGAAATTAAATAAAAAAACTTTAAATTTACTTATTTTGAATGAATAAAGAATAGAGTAACTAAAGATATTCCTCTAAAAAGAATAAAACTAAGATTAGATAAAAATGTTTGAAAAAGTCGTAAATGCAAGCGATCAACTAGATGTAACAGACAAAGCTGTTATCCCCTACTAAAATTTTATAGAACTTCCTGTAAAGTTTCTCTTATCTCAAAAGTACAGGTTTGACTTAAAACACTTTTGCATTCAGAGGCACATATTATCAAAAGGGAAAAGGTATTTTTCTACACAATATTTAACTATTTAGGGAGGAACTTCTTTCATCTTGTAAAAATCTAGTAACAAAACAATTTAATAAAAACAAATTAATAATGGACTTAAATGGTTTCATAATACAATAACACAAATACAGTACTCTGTTGCTCATTTGAGAAAATCGAAAAGGAAACTTTCTATTACTGGTTGCATAAGTTAGTCTTAAATGCTTGAGCTAAAGTCAACTATTTACATGAAAAAAAATTTATACATGGCGTATTCATAAAGTTTCAGGAGTGGTCTCAGAACCAAAAATGTATTGAACATCTTTGTACACCGAACTTACAGTCTTATAAACGTAACTTTGGGCATCAACACATCGCAGCCAGCGTTTTCTCTATTGTTCATAGACTACCTGGAACTATTTGTGCAGAAGGCTTTGAGAGAACTCGTCGAAGTAGCCTGGAATAGAGTTAAATCACTTCCCTTTCAGGTCCCTCTGATTCAGGGAAACAAAAAGAAGTTGCTAGGAGCTAAATAGCGAATGTAGTATGGCTATGGAAGTCTTACTAAGTTAAACTCGGTCAAAACATAGGCAACGGCTAACGACATATGAGAGGGAATATGGTCATCATGAAGAAGTCAATAATATTTAATCTCTGGGTAGATTTACTCCTTTAAAAGGCAAAGCATTCCAAAGTAAAACTGACCTATGACATTCTGTCTGGCAAGAGCAAACTCTTTGTGGGCCACTTCTTTGGTGCTGAACTCAGAAAAAATAAGTTTTGAAGTTCTGGACGTAATGGTCAAGGTTTTGTCTAACATGATAAAACTTTTGCAGCAACCCTACAGTCCTTACCTAGGTCCCACCAACTTCATTTCGTATCACCTAATTAAGATAGACCTGAAAGAGAAGCGATTCTACACGACTCCAGCAACAGCTTCGACAAGGTCCCTTAAAGCCTTTTGCGCAAAGAGTTCCAGGGAGCCTACAGTTTAGAGAGTTATAATGCTGGAAGCAGTATGTTGTTGATGCCTGACAGTCATATAATAAGATTTCAACTTTGTTGTACAGAAATATTTAGCAATTTTTGTTTCTGAGACCAGTCTTGAAACTTTACAAGTTCACTATATGTAATAAAATAAAAAATTTAATTCTCAAATTCAAGGTTCTACCTGTTCTATATTAAGTACCTTTTAATTATCTTTTTCCAGTTTTATTTCGCCTGGGTGCCCATTTGAGTTGTGACACATCAACAGACAATCTAGGTCGCTTGAACTGAGCT
Organism: Halyomorpha halys; assembly: GCF_000696795.3. Classification (NCBI taxonomy): domain Eukaryota; kingdom Metazoa; phylum Arthropoda; class Insecta; order Hemiptera; family Pentatomidae; genus Halyomorpha; species Halyomorpha halys. Next base: position 1,196,135 of record NW_027114863.1, read on the forward strand.
GAACGAATATGCTCCTCAACCAATTTTGGAGTTACACAAATGACATGTTGCCCTTTCCAATATTTTACCATGTTCATGCTCTGCAGGGTGGATATGATGTCTGTCTGAGTAATACTGGTCATTTCACTAAAAAAATCATTAATAATTATCAAAATACACAATATAAATTATTCAGGATAAGATGTAATATCAATAATAGTAATAACTACGAAACAAATGTATACTTTCTGAGCTATGCACCAAAAATGTTTAATATTGTTCAAAACTTTTTTCTACAAGAAAAATGAGGGATTTGAGTATCTTTAAAGCTTCCCATGGTGACCAGGGAACATTTTGAAAAAATAAACAGCATGTAAATTGGGCCAGTATTTGAAAAGTCAATATTGGACAAAGCTTTGAACTATTCCCTTTTATATACATAGATTCTCTTAAAATATATCACTAGTGTTTCAGTAAAGAATATTAAAAAAATAATTTAATGGAAAACATGACGAACAAATACTTTTTCTATCAGCCAATAATTCCATAATCGTATATAAAAGAAAAAATGTAAATCAATAATCAAATATACAAATAAAATATATAAAAACAATGATCATTCATACAAACAATATGTACAATCAATTACATACCTAAGATCCTTTATTGATACTGATCCCCTAAAGTCCCTTAACACATCCAACAATACCCAAGACCAGTAAGATCGGTACGATAGCTTTCCCAAATCAGACAGTGGTTTCTCAGGTGTTCCAACTACTCCCTCCAATTTTGATAACTCATAAGAAAATGCAATGAGTAGCTTTCCATATCCTTGCCTCTGATATGGCGGCAACGTGAGAATACAGGCCACATTATTTCCATCTGGAGACTCTTTCTCCTATTAATCAAATATTATCATTATATTAAAACTATGACACAGAGAAAATAATATTTTTAGTATATCTGCTATAATGCTCACTCAAAACTAAAACAAACCTAAAGCCGCTGATATACGATGCAATGAACCTTTGGCCTAGCTTTTGGTCGAATGTGGGACGAATCTTGAGAAAAATAGAAGAGGATGCTTCAGTTAATGTCAGACAAATACATGCATTTCTAATGTTTTTTGTGATATATATGGAATTAATGTTTTCTTATTGTTGGCTATATTCAAAATATTAGTTGAATTATATTCCAAATTATAATTATTATTCATTGCATTTTTATACGAGATATAAAATTTAAAAAATCTTTTCTCACTTATTTTTTTATATTTATATACAAAAACTTATATTTTATTTTCTCACATATTTTTTTAATATTTATATACAAAAACTTATATTTTATTTTCTCACTTATATTGATATAATTTTAACCCAACCTTAGTTCACTTTATTGTCATCTTATCATCTTTCATTTTCAACATATTTTTAGTTTTTTTGTATCTTTTTTTAGCCCTGATGAAGCTCTACAAAACGGGGCAAAATGTTAGCAAATAAATACTTGATATTTTTTATTCCTTTTTGACCTTGCCCCCAACTGTCCCTTCATATTCAGTAACGTTCAATTACTTTTATATGTAATAAAAAAATCTTTGCTAAAAGTTTTGTGATGTTTTGTCTATGTAAAATTTATTGTTGATTAGTTACAATTGGCTATTACTAATTTCTATTAAACCCTTAATACTAGTAATATATGTATATAATTATTGATATATTTATACATTCCTAATTTTATGTTATGGTAACATTTTTAAACGTGTTAGCTATTTTGAGAATTTATAAAAATCAATATAATTTATTATTTTGATTATTTCATTTGGATTATCTTCTTTTTTAAGATTATTAGCCTTATTGTTAATAATGTATATGTACATGACTACACGATGTATCCAACCATTGATCGCCCAAAATTGAAAGAAGTTCATAACAATGTGCAACTGCAGTTTTAAGGTTTAGACAGATCATAACTTCCAATAGCCTAGATATGTACTCTATAATTCTAATCCTCAATTAATCAACCATTATAAAAATGACAGTCATAAAATCTTGAATGCTCTATAATAAAAAATTAAAATAATGAATTGAAAAATTAAGATAACTTCATAACTGAAACTAATATAAAAGTAAATATTATTGAAATTGGTTGTGCATTTTTTAAAATAAATACATGAAATTCCTGCCCCAATTATGATATTAGATCTTTAAGGAACCAATATTCTAGAACAGCGGTTCCCAAACTGACCACTAAAAAAGAAATTTAACCATCCCTACCACCAATTTAGGCAAATGGGACTCTTCTATAAAGAATATGTGAAAACTAAGTTGCCAAAAGAGTATTTTAAAGTACTTAAAGAAGAGAATATTTATCAGTTAAAATTTTCCAACAAATACTTAAACATTAGGGAAGATAAACTGCTATGTATCGAGGCATTCGCCAGTATTACAACAATAATAAGTCCTTTATTAGGGTTTTTTGCCATCTGTCCCGATACCTGGTCAGGATAGGAGCTCTTATTGCGTCCCTGGATATGTGTAAATCTGTGTTTAGTTTGCCACATTCGCATATTAAATCTACTGGCTCTTAACACTTAAAGACGACAATTTTTGACGAGGGATCGGAATCCAATTAAGCAGGTGCAGGCCCTTCCTAGACATGTCAAACTTTCCCACCCCCTCTCAGGCCTGGGGGGGGGAAGACGCCTACCTAGGGAGCGTTCTGTCACCTATGGCCAATGAGGAATTAGATTCAAAAATAAGGAAACGCCCCAAAAGGGAAGTGGGAGAAAAGGGACAGGAGAACTAGATCAGGAAAAAGAACAGTGGAAAGGAAGACTTAGACGAGTGAGGAGCAGGCTTCAGAAGTGGAGCAAGATGCACTTCGACCAGACAAAGTCGTAAGAAGGGCCATGAGACCTGGACAACCCTTATGAACGAGACGACACCTACGGAACTACATCCCACAGCATAAATTATTCAAATCAACAGCTGTAAGTATAAATTAAACAATAAGCAATAATGTAAGAATCAAATTTTATGGCAACCAATTATTTGATTCATTTTAATCATAGTAATAAATAGTAAATAAATACTTAATTTCTTTATGTAGTTTATATACTATTATATAACCCAATATACCATCCTTTATTACACTACATAATTAATAGTAACAACATTTTATAAATATAAAGGTATTTAACTGGTAAACACACAAATAGCCTTTCGAAAAGGATCCAATCATAATAATAGTTTTTTAGGACTCAATATATAATTAATTAATTAATTTATTTTTGGATAATTGCCTTCAGCGATTATCCTGGCATCCCGATTAAATCTCAAGGCAGTACATAGCAAAACAATTAAGTAGTTTTAACAATAAGTCCTCACAAAAATAAGTCACCGGTTGGGAACTACTGTCCTAGAGTATTACAATAAATAAATTATAAAAGCAAGAAACCCAGAACATAAAAGGAAAACATTGCATGATCTAACTCTCCAGTAAATAACAAATATTTACAGTAATAAATAACTGTATATTGAAAATACAAAAACAGGGTAGTTTATTTATATCTTCCCAGTTAAAGAACATAAAAATTAAAATTAAAATAATACTTACTTTTGAAAAATAACCGACAATATGAGCACCTTCTTTGTCAACTTCACAGAGCACATAAAACAGGAATGGATCGACATCAAAATACAGAGTTTTATGATCGAGGAATAATTTAGCGAGGAGACATAAGTTTTGACAATACATCTTGTGCTGGAGTGCATCAATTTCCCAAATAGCTAAGGTACCTTTTCGATAAATTTCATTGCCTGGAGGTTGTCGGCTCTTACACTGGTTCTAAAATACAGAGTCTGTACTAATACAAAACAATAAAATATTGAGAAACTGAATGAAAGAATGGGAGAAATAAAACAGTTGAGACCCACAAAAGGCACTTTACTATTACTAACTCAAATCACATACAAATTTTCAAGCCTCTAACTCAATTTGGCATTACCAGTGATGCGGCGAGAGGGACGTGCTGGGATCTTTTGAGCTCTGCTCTACCCCTCACATGTGGGGGATAGAGTGGATCCTCAAGTCGATTGTGTAAATATTGTATATATTATTTTATCATTATGTTATTTTATTTATTTCTTTTTCATACAGATAGTTTGATTATGTTCATCTTGTTTATTCTTTTGTTTGTATATATTTTCAGAGAGTTGTTTTTTTTTTTAATTATTTTTTTATTTTAGTATGTATGAGATCATTCATCACTATTACCTATTGCACACAACTGTGTGGCAGATTGTAATATCTATCAATAAATAAATCTATCAATCAACAAAAAAAAAAACAACTCAATTTGGAGGGGTAATAGAGGTTAACATTAAAAAGGTGAACAAAATTTTTCACATGATTAAATTTTGAATGAAATTCATCTTTACTTTTATAAATTTTTTCTTCCTATAAAACAACCAGATGACCTGAACTAACAGAGACGTGGCCCAAATGTAGCAGAAGGGATGAAATATAGATAACAGCCATTACCGGAAACACTAAAACTGTGTTTTTGGGCTTATGAAACAAATATTAAATGTTCCAATAACCTTTGATACACACTAAAAGTCTATTATTTACAAGCAAAATATAATGAAAACAACTAATACTGTTATATATATATATATATTATTAGCATTAAGATGCATGTGCACTAAAATGTTACCAGCAATGTTGTTAAAAAAAAAATATTAATATAATTTTTGTAACTAAAAATACATATTTTAAGGTCTACAGCTTACACTGATCAATAGCAGAATATCATTTTTCATATAGATAGTAATGTAAAAAAAAATTTGCTATTAACTGGTTTACATATTAGCCATCAAAACGTTAATATCACACTGTTTTTTCTAATTTTGCCACTTTTTAAATATTGCTCGATTTAACTATCTTAAACCTCGGAATGGAGGTTTTAGTGGAGCAGGTTAGGTGGGAAGGATTGCCTTATATTTTTTGTGTTATGACCTCTAGTGAGGTTGTGACATGTACATCGACTAACATTCTCACTATATCTGTTTGTTTTAAAGGTAAGATAAGTAAGGCTTCCACAGAAGGCAGTTGTTCAGTCCAAATGCCTATCAGTTTAGGTTTTGAGGAAATAAGAAGGGGGTTCACTTTAATATTGTGAAAGACCCAGGAATATACCATTATCAGTGCTATCTTATTTACCATTATCTAGCCATCATTATAATCTTTTGGCCTACCTCCTCTCTACAGCTTATTTCAATTTATCCTCAATATATATTAATTTTTATCAATCTTTCTTTCATCTCAACTCAATAATAAAAAAAATTACTACTTTAATAGCTCTTTACATCCCAAGGTTCAAACTGAATTGTCAAATTCTTTTTCCAATCAAAGTGAATATTTATATACTAACAAGATGCATCCAGTATGATGATTCAAATTTATGATATTTTAGACAGTATTCACAAATCCATAGTTTGCTGGCTTTTCCATATTCATCAGGGTAAGGGCTAAAATACCAAGTGTCGATTTCATAAACTCCTATTTGAACCCTGTCTATGTACTTTACTTTGGTTATTGCTTCATGTTCTTTCTCGAGTGCAGCTGTAGTTGGATCCATTTCAGCATAAGTCTAAATATGAAAAACAAATTTTAATTGTTTCATTATATGACCTATATTTAAAAAAAAAAATTATAATTGCCTAAAGTTCAAAAATTAGGATAAAAATAATATGTTATTCTAAGTTTACAATTTGACCTAAACAATAAATTAATTTATTTTAACTAATAATAAATAATTCTCATAAATGTCAGATACCATTTGACTTTCCAAAGGAAGTTTACTAAATAATAATTTACAAAAAAATTAATCTTGTATTCAACTAACTAAAATTAAACTAGAAAAGCAAAGAAACATCAAATCAAATTATTTATTGCGACAGGATCAATCAGTGTAGCTTAAAATTATCAAAAATATAACTGAATGACTATATCAGACTTTATTTAAAATATTACTTCAGAACTAAATAAGAATAAGGGAGAAAGGGTGAAACCAATTGCTTAGAGTAATCAAACATTAGAAATCATTTGTATTAATTATAACCCTTTTCAAAGGTTTTAATTTCGTAAATAGACAATTTTAATCTTGCCTTTTGAATGTGATTAATTTCATCATGGCGCCTCTTTTGATTCCTGGTAATTTTCCTATCGGTGAGTTCAAGTATATCAACAGTACCTTTTTCAACATTCGAATTCTTCCACTGTTGATCAGACATGTCAAACCTCGAGTTCATTATCCTAATAAAAGACAAATATATGAAAGTGAAATATTAAAATATTCTTTTAATTATAAGAAATAATATTTTTTATGAAAACAATCATTGACTTATCCATAACATAAAGCGAAGATGTTTACATACAAGTAAAATATGTGACTTATTTTAAAATGAGCTTGAATTGACAATCATTTCATTTATTAGAGTATAACCAAGTAGTGTTGGATGGTCGAGGTAGAAGATTTGCTATTGTATATACTTTCTCCTTATGCCTATTTTACTTCTTTCTGAAATAACATTTTTATATATTTCGATACAGAGATCCTTTGTCATACACCTCCAGTAGTCATTAAAATACTTTAGTTTTGGATTATAAAAACTAAATTAAAATAAGTCTATCAGGGCATCTCTGAGAACTTTCACTCATCACGACATTCAACACTTCATGGTCTTAGTATAGAAAGAGGTAGCTGTATATTTTCCCATTTTGTAGCTGCAAGCCACAAACTAATTTATAAGTGGTGTTAGCAATTAAATTTAAATTGTATTTACTTCCTCACTGAACTAATCCTCATGGAAAGAGGTAGCTTAATGAGTGAGGAGCTCTACTATTTCCTGGGCCCAGGTTCGAATCTGGCTGTGACAAGTAATTATTTATTCTGTTATATCAGCCATGAGTCAACCCTGTGGGTTCAGGAGCCTTACCTCTATGATGCCCACCCACCTATAACTCTGTACGGCATACCCGGACTCTATAAAGTGGGTACCCTGAAAAAATGAAAAATCCAGGTAGTTGAGGAGCTTCTTGAACCAATCACCTTCTTGCACAACTGTTCTTGAAACAATACTTCCTAACAAAGTACTAAATCCCAGACCCTTCACATGTTATAGCTGTATAGATTCTTTACTTTTCTTATTTGAGAGAGATGTGCACAGTAGCTGCCACAAAAACATAGAAGTACCTATGAAAATTTTAAAATCAGACAAAATTCAAAAAAGTAAATCAATTTAGAAGATTGATGTCAGAACAATGGATCTTCGGTAAACCCAATTGAGAACATTTGTCCATTTCTCTAATCAACTGAACATTTTCGGTCCAACTGTAAATAATCCTTACCCCTGTTGTAATTGTAATTTTCGATCCCTCAAACAATGTACCATTGTTGACATAAATACATGTAATACCCATTCTCCGATAGAATAATTACAAAACAATGAAAGTACTTCACTGCACTTTCTTCCATAGTGATTAATTTCCAAATCTTAATTATTTTTCTGATGGAAAGAGAATAATACACTATTCTAAACAACACAGTTTACATACAATACACAGAAATAATCAAGTAAGATTATAATCAACAATACAAGATAGTAGTAAGTACAGAACATACTATTATTATTAGTATTCACAATTTGTAACATTACCTATCTCTTGGAACCCACTCATCCAATCGTCTATTATATCCTTCATAGTGAACATAATACTCATAATGATTCTCCTGTTCATTGAAACGGGACTGTATGATTTCAGCAGGATCTAAACAGAAGAATGAAAATCACAACACTGGATTCACAAGAATAAAATTAGTACATTTACACTTCCACACTTACGCCAGTCGTCAGATTTACGCCTTACGAGGTAATGTTCACCGATATCCAAAGGCTGTTCTTCAACAGATTCAGAATCTTCATTATCACCAGTTGTCTTCTCCTCCGGTCTAACTTCTAACTTAGTCATCTTGATAACAGTAGAATAGTATTTTCTAAACAACCAAAACAACAGGTATCGTTTTAATCTTGTTTTAGAAACAAACTTGTAACCTCCCAAGACAGTGTTGCCAGTAAAGAAAATCTGATTTTAATTCATATAACGCCAAAAGCCAAGATTTCATTAAAAGATATTTATTGAACCTTCAAAACATTAAAAATTTTATATTTTAGGCTAAAAAATTATTTAGAATGAATTTGAATCGATTTTCACTTTTAATCGAGTTAAAATGAATGTAGGCGCTTAAGTTGTGATACCTCCTGGGCACAAATAAATCATTACTAATATTTTTATACAATTCAAATCATTAAAACGATCAGTACACTATTCCAGAAACATCTTGTGTCTATCATCGATTTCTAGGATCTATATATTTTTTTCTGACTTCAAGAATTCATTCGCTGTCACCAGCAGAGAGGTCCCTCCTCACTCATATAGTATGAGCCCACAGAGGGCGAGTAAGCGCCACAAAAAGTGCCCCCGCACGTCGTGAATCCCACCAACTACCTTAAAATGTCCTTCAGATAATAGAAGGATCGTAGTCTTGCAGTATAAATATTTATATTTATAATATAAAATAGAATGAAAGGAGGTTAAGAAAAGAAACACTTCATTGTGGCTCACAACTGGGGTCCCGCCAGTCTTTTCCAGGGGTTCCACGAAATAATTTAAGAATAGGTTATTCCACGCAATTCAAATCAGTTTTGAACCGTACTATTGTAGTTTCTTCAAATTTTGCACAGGTGTTGTGTGGGTATCCTACCCTTTCTAAGCTTTTGCCGAAAAGACGGATCACTTTATTTGTATCAAATGATAATGTAGGGATACCATTTTCCTATTTCTATCAACAGGGTTCCGACGCCAAAAAAAAAAAATTGGGATAGTTATATAATGATGCTTTGGTTATTTTTTTTTTAATGGTATAAACATTTATGCAGATTTACAAGATATCCCAGCTTTAGGGATCATATTTTAAAATAATAATTAATTTTCTTCTTCCAATACATTTTTTGTTTAATATTAGATAAATCTAGCGGAAAAATAAAAAACATATTTATTTTATTTATACTACAACTTATTTATTATTTTGTGTTGTCAATTGAGCATCCTAGAATCCGTGTACTAAAACTACAAGAGAACACAACAAGCGGCGTTTTATTGAAAGTTTAATGATGAAACTGATTGTGTTGATCTTTAGAATTTACCAAATCCAACCGAATAAGAAAGATATTATTAAATTATTGTTAGAACCATACTAGTATCTGTAGCAACATTGCTACTACCAACCTTACTCGACCTAACTGCCGAGACGTTAACCACAACAGTCAACAAACGCATATTTAGATATATGCACTATTTCTTTTAAGTACGTGAATGGGTCAAACGTAATAACCATGTAATATTCATAAATGCATTATTTGAATCAATAAAGATTACAATAGAATATTCTGATCCATCAAAAGGTAACATTTGAAACGTAGAATCTCTCGATGGTATTCAATCGCCCAGATAAATCACTTAACGCAACTTGACAAAGTCAGGCGTGAGAAACCGAACCATGTGTTCACCTCCTTAGGTGGTAATTAGTATTAATATATAAGTGCATTAGACGTTTTAACTGTATATTGAGGATCGAAATTTGTATTATCATTCCACTCTTTCCCTTCTGGACCTCTTTGCATACACTGTACTATACTTCGTCTGTACCTACATCGAACAACTACTGGATTGGTCATCCTCTCGACTGTATGTTAACACCGTACAGAGATAATATCAGTTCCTGCATGGACCTAAAGCAAATGCCTATAGGACCTGCCAATCCCTTCATGACTACGGAGTGGAGTTTCTATCTTGCTGGGATTTTCGACGAATATCTGAGTAACTCGCCTACCTTCCTGACAATCCCTCTCATATCCCACATATCTTATTTATTGAACATTCATTCTCGAGGCCTTTTAGTGTAGAGTATCTCGCTTCTTAAAGTCATTCTAGGACTAATTATACTCTATAATTCAACATATCTTATCCAGGAGTTAAAATTAAGGTTTGGCCCTCTTGTATTTCATAATTCAATGTCGATTGAATAGTAAACACGTTTATACATCAGACAGCGAATCCAGATCTTTTCTGAGGATTAGGAAGGTGCCATTGTCCAGAACAATTGAATCCTTACCAAATCAAAAATATTGCTAAAATAATTTAAATTTTGAAATATAGTTTATTTTTCAGTTAACAAAAATGTTCATCATAATTGCTTCTAAAGTTGAAAATTGAATTTCAAATTTACTACAAACTATTGATAATTATGAGGTAACATTGTTTTTTACGTCATTTAACGAGTATTAACAACCAAATGAAAATTAGTAAAACTTTTCCACAACTTTATTGGTTTTTAAATTGAATTATTTGTTTCCCGACATCGCTATAATTTACTCAATAGAAGATATGTTAAAAAAATGTACAAACATCGTTTACTTTAATTTTTAAACAAAGTATTTGAATTTTCAGAAATAGTTATTATAAATAGGTGAGTATGGATTGGTATAATTTTTTTTTTTAATTTAAATCTTATACTCATGAAACTTGTTGAAGAATTCATTTTCAATCACCTTGAAACTATATTTTTCAAAGATAAATTCATAGAATAACCATAAAATGAAATTGATAGATAGGTTGATTTATGATATAATTTATGTAGTAGTGATATTTATAACAGACATATTTGCTGATAAAGAAATATTCCTCCACGTACATTTATAAAAATTTGTTATTTAGCGACAGCTCATTGCAAATTTAAATCAGTTCTTTGCTCATTTCATGGATATTAGCATATTTCAAAAGACGGTTCTTGATTGTTCTATTATTGTTAAGAGAAATCATTGGTTCCTTTTGTAGTAATTTTTTAATTTTTTTTTTTTACGTCTTGAATTGAGAAATATCTTCAGTTAGAATCGAGACAACCTCTCTTAAAGTCACGCCATATTTGAGTGAGTGTAAATTTTATTGTTATTAATTTTTCTTTTTATTAATATTTTTCATAGACGTAGTTTAATTGTTTAGCTTGTTAGGGCAACCATACAATGGTTCCATTTTGATATTTTTTTTTTTCATTTAATTCAATCTACAAAAAATCAAAAAACACTATTAATGTTTTTTACAATACAAAAAGGAATAAAATAAGAACAGAAGGAATGGAAAAAGGGGACGTAAATATCAGGAAAGTAGGTGGCAAATGGAAGTAGTACTACTTAACCTATAAATTCCACTTTCATTCTAAAATTATATCATTAGAAACAAACCTATAATGTCTTTATAAGTGTATATTTGTACTGTAATTAATCAAAATAAACCTTTAAAGTTAATAGACAAGATTCGAAAGAAACTATTTATACTCACTCAATCGATAGATTAATAAAATATACAATGTTAAACTAAATTAATCATTGATTCGTTAGCTCAGAAATTCTTGATTAATTAGGGCACAGAGAACGTAAACATTCATCAGTTGGCAGTTATAAAACATTACTCAGCCCAAACGAAGTAGTACAAGAGCCACGTGGAAAATAAGTCTGTTATCTCATTCTAAATTTTGATTACTTTAATAAAAATTATGTATAATTACTAGCCGAACTGATAAGTCTGCCAAATATATTAAGGAGGAATTAATTATGGTGACTGTTCAAAAACGTAAAATAAATTAATTTTTCATTCTGAGTTGTATATCTTCAAAACTACCAACAACACTAGAAAAGTTAATTGAACGTCGTTTAAAGTAGAGTAAATTCCCTAAAATATGAGCTCTGATAGAGCTATTTACAGTCAATAGTTTCCGAAATATGTTTTTTTAAAAAAGAAACATTTTATAAAAAATGCACTGAAAATTAGTAGTTATTGAATTTATTTTTGGAAATATATATCTGAGGAACCATTCAACGTAAAACGTATATTAGCACTCTTAGTACAAGAGCTGGGAAGAAAAAAAGGCAGTTATTTCGCCCCAATTTTTTATTACTTTAATGGAAACTATTTATAATTACTAGTCAAAACTGATGAGTCTGCCAATTATAGGTAGGGAGAAATAAAAATGGCGGCTGTTCCAAAACCTTAAAAACATTAATTTTTCATTCGGAGCTCTATATCTTAAAAACTACCAACAAAACTAGAAAATCTAAAAGAACATTATTTAAAGGTGAGTAATATTACTAAAATATGAGACCTAATAGAGCTATTTACGTCTAATTGTTCTGAAGATATAGCTTTTTAAAAAGCAACATTTCTTAAAAATCTACAGAAAGATTAGTAGTTAGTTAAGTTATTTTGAGAAATTTATATCTAAGGAACTATGTGACGTATAGATGTCTATTAGCACTCAAATTAAATCTAAATAATTGTACTATAAAGTCGCTTATGACCTTTACCCTCGTAGGAAAAGTAGTTTTCATGATATGGGCTAAAATAAATTGATTTATAGTTGTTTGGACAACAAGTTTGAGTTTTGAAAAACTTTATTTTAGAACCCTTAAGACGTACATATGTCTGCCAATACTCAAATTAAAGCTAGTTAAATTTACTATAAAATAGTTTATTAACGTTTGTCTTTTTAGGAGAAGTAGTTTTTATGATATTTGACTAAATAAATTCACAAACTGTTAATTTCTAGTTGTTCGTATAAAATGTTTGATTTTTGAAAAAATATATGTCTAAATCGACAAGGCGCACATATGTCTGCTAACACTCAAAATAAAGGAAATTGAACTTACTATAAAGTAGTTTATGACACATACTTCGTAGGGATAGTAGTTTTTATGATATTCACATATGAATAAAAAATTGGCAAATGAAAATTTGTTGGAGCAACTATAAATCAATTATTTTAATTTTAAAAAACACTAACTTTTTAAGGTTTTGGAACAGCTGCCAATTTTTATTCTCCCTACCTATACTTGGCAGACTCAATTTTGACTAGCAATTATACATAGTTTTTATTGAAGTAATCAAAAATTGGTGTGAGATAACTGCTTTTTTTTCTTCCCGACTCTTGTACTAATATTAGTTGCGAGTTTGTGTCAGGTTTCTGTTAAGAATAACATTAAGTCATATAACTCTGCTTCTCGGGCTCTTCTCATATTGTTATGAAATTAAAACATTATTAACTTAATAGAACAGTTACTTGAAAAAAAAATTGGATGAGAAAAATAATCAATTGTAGGGTAACTATCATCTTTTGGAAAAAGTAACTTTTACGTATAATGTACTATTAAAAATTACTAATAATAGGTGGTGAATTATAATTGATAAAAATAATCTAATAATCGTTAAATAATAGGTCCGTTCTAAACAACAGTATTCTGACTCGTAACACCTTCCACTTAGGAAGCAAAATTGAACATCCAAGTTTTAAACTCGTAAGTTTGTGGAAGAGAAAATACAAGAGAACGAGTTAAGGGATTAAGTAATTATCTCCTTAATAAAGATAACATGGATAGCTAAGAAACATGTTAGTATTGTTTTAACGAGTACTGCTTTCTGCTATCGGTCTGAAGGTGAGTGCCGGTGTAGCGTATAGAAATACAATAGTATACAAACTAAAATAAGCTTAAGAAATATCAAGGATAGAAAGAAATCACAGGTGTTATTAGTGGCTTAAAAAACCATTTAAAGCCCATATAATAAACTGATTTTAATTATGAACGAACTCAAAATCTTGAGTTTAATGAGAAAGAGAGATCCTAATAAACCGAATCCAGAAACGACCGAAAGACGTTTCTTCAAAATTATTATTTTTGTACTCCAGATTCTAAGGATTAAATGTGATTTCGATTTTTTTTTTATCGATAAACATACAACTTAGGTTTATAATGAAGTAATAATTACATAGGAATTTTTGTGATATTAACCCTTATAAGTCGCTAGCTTATTATACGTGATTCCATATATGCAAAAAAAAGTCTGTATTGCAAGAATAACATTTTTGTTAGAAATTATTTATTTTACACATATATGAGATTGAAATAATTATTTATTTAGAAAAGGTAGTGATATATTACTGGAGATGTCAATTGCTCTGTTAGGGATACTTAACTAATAAGCAGTCCTGCCGATTGTGTTTTTAAAACAACCGTATTACCCAAAAAATACTCGCGATTTTACCTTTTAACTATAACTGTACTACTGTTACAGTCATGATTATACTGTTAAAATAACTCTGGCGTGATAGTTGATAATATAAGTAATTTTAGTGAAACAACTATCATACGTATACACGCTTTAACAGTAAAATTGTTGGCCACTACGATGGTGTAACTATTTCATTGTTACAGTCATTGTAGCATTCACTATCACGACGTCTGTCATGACATTAATGTCACACTGGGTCTGGAGTGTTGGTTAAAACTAACAGTACAAGCCGGGAAGAAAAAAAGGCAGTTATCTCACCCCAATTTTAGATTACTTTAATGAAAACTATGAATAGTTATTAGTCAAAACTGATGAGTCTGCCAAGTATAGGTAGAGGGAATAAAAAATGGCGGCTGTTTCAAAACCTTAAAAAACATTAATTTTTCATTCGGAGCTCTAAATCTTAAAAACTACCAACAAAACTAGAAAATCTAAGAGAACATGATTTAAAGTAGAGTAAATTTTCTAACATGTAAGCCCTAATAGAGCTGTTTACGTTAAATAGTTCTCGACATATAGCTTTTTAAAAAGCAACATTTCTTAAAAATTTACTGAAAGATTAGTAGTTAGTTAAGTTATTATGAGAAATTTATATCTAAGGAACTATATGACGTACTGATATCTATTAGCTCTCAAATTAAAGCTAGTTTAATGTACTATAAAGTAGCTTATGACTTTTACCTTCGTAGGAAGAGTAGTTTCCATAATATTTGCTAAAATAAATTGATTTATAGTTATTCGGACAATAAGTTTGAGTTTTGAAAAACTTTATTTCGGAAACCATAGCACTCAAATTAAAGCTAGTTAAATTTACTATAAAATAACTTATATGACGTTTATCTTTGTAGGAGTAATAGCATTTATGATAATTGACAAAATAAATTCACAAAATGTTAATTTCTAGTTGTTCGTATGAAATGTTTCCTCATATCCATAAGACGCATATATGTCTGTCATCACTCAAAATAAAGGAAACTTAACTTACTATAAAGTAATTTATGACACTTATCTTCATAGGGATAATTTTTGTGATATTCACATATGAATATAAATTTCGCAAATGAAAACTAAATGTCATGTAAACTACTTCTCCTACGACGATAAACATATTAATCTACTTCGTAGCCCATTAAACTAGCTTTAATTTGAGTGATAATAGACATCTGTACGTCAAATGGTTTTTGAGATATAAATTTTTCAAAATAAATTCACTAACAACTAAACTTTCAGTACGTTCTGTACATCATTTTTATGAAATATTGCTTTTTAAAAAACCTATATCTCGAGAACTATTGAACGTAAATATCTATTAGGGCTCATATGTTAGCAGATTTACTCTTCTTTAAATGACGTTCTCTTAGATTTTCTTGTGTTGTTCCTACTTTTTAAGATATAGAGCTTCGAATGAAAAACTAATTATTTATAACGTTTTTAAAAAGTCGCCATTTTTTAATTTCCCCAACGTATACTTGGCTGACTCCTCTATTTTGACCAGTAATTATAACTAGTTTTCATTAAAGTGATTGTGGTAAATAACTGACTTTTTTCTCCACCCTTGTACTATAATACTAATTGAGTAACATTCGCATTAAGACGTTTAGCTGTCATATGAATACGCTTTGACAACAGGACGAAACGTTGTTCTTATAACTTTTTCCCAAAAACTTAAAATTGTATCAGTCCCAGACCAAAAACGAAGTTTCCCAAGAACTTAAAATTGTAGCGAGTTTCGCTTTGTCAGCTCCTTCGTGATCTAAGACCGCAGAGATAAAGTACTGTTGTCATGTATGAGCGATAAGGTTTAAATTTTGAATGCTTATTAGTTGACATAATTAATTGCCTATAGGCCGATAGGTCCGAGTGCACGCCAAGAACAGTAAAAATGACAAAGTATTATCTGGATTATCTCTCTAGGAAGTCTGGTGAGTCAATTCTTTTAAAAATTTTTGAGGTTTATTTACTTCCATCATTTTCAATAAATTATTATTTATTTACTCATTAACGATTGTACAACGTTTCGGGACCACTGTCCCATATTCATGCACTATAAAAACCTCATGATTTCATATGGGTAATCATGAGGTTTTTATAGTGCATGAATA
>NW_027114863.1:1212506-1213290 GCF_000696795.3 Halyomorpha halys
TCCCGAAACGTTGTACAATCGTTAATGAGTAAATAAATAATAATTTATTGAAAATGATGGAAGTAAATAAACCTCAAAAAATTTTAAAAGAATAGACAAAGTATTAATTTAGCCAACGTTTCATCCAACTTTAAGGGATTTCATCAAGGCTTATTGAAAACATGGTAAAATATAATAAGGGTATAGGAATATAAAAAATCTAATAAAAAGAGAACATAATAAACTAGAAAAAAATATATATAAATGAATAGATTAAAAACGAAAAACAACTAAAGTAATGAAATGGAATGACAAATAGTTTATTATTCTTAGACCAGGTCCCTTTTGAACAATTATAAAGTAATTTTAATTTTACAATAACATATATTGGTCAAAAACATTGAGGCCGTACTTAATTAAAACTTATATTAAAATTTGAAGAATATAGTTGAGCGTATGAACTAGACTGTAGGAAGGTAATCCGGATGGCGGTCAATAAAGCTATCAAAATAGTAAAAGAAAACTATTTTGGAGGGCTGTCAAATTGAAACATCGAGAATTACTGACATTGGTTTACAATAAATAGTTTTCTTTTTCAATCCTTCGCTGTTTCAATCTAACTGCCCTGTAAAGTGGTGCGAAATTTTGGTTACTTATAAATAGTTTTTCTCGTATTTTTATACATTTCTTGACCGCTTTTAATTTTCGCTTTATTAGCAATGTTTTGGTAAACAAAAGAATATTATTAATTAATTATGAGAGATAGTTGACCGTGGATGATAAATGAGGAGAAGATGGTTGGGGG
>NW_027114863.1:1213581-1224129 GCF_000696795.3 Halyomorpha halys
TGAAAATTGAGAGGAAGAAAATATATGTAACAATAATAGATGATAAAGAGGCAAATTATAAGTATAGTGTACAAAACTCATAACGCGGGTAAGGAAAATGGATAGAAGTGGAGAAAATAAGGGAAAAGAGTAAAATAAGAATATTTTTAAAGAATATTTTATATCTTTTATTTAAAATCAAATAAAAATCATTTCTTGTCTTTTTTTTGTTTAGTACATCCATTTCAATTTATATTAGTGTTAAACCTATGATTAGAATAGGTTAGTTTCCTGTAGAAAAAAATCCCTCCCGTATGTAAAAAATGGCCTGCATAGTAAATGACTGACGTTGGTTTACAATACATAGTTTTCTTTTTCAATCCTTCGCTGTTTCAATCTGACTGCCCTGTAAATTGGGGCGAAATTTTGGTTACTTATAAATAGTTTTTCTCGTATTTTTAGACATTTTTTGACTACTACCGGGACCATCTTTCTACAATATATTTTTTTTTGTACAGACAAAAAATAAAATAAATAAAAGTACAGAATATATGAAGTATCGATCTAAGAGTTAAGCGACTATATTTAAATGGAATCAGTAGTTACAGGATTAGCAACATAAATTAAAAAAAAAATCAATTTTTGCTTTATTAGCAATGTTTTCGTAAAGTAAAGAATATTTTATATATTTTATTTAAAATCAAATAAAAATTATTTCATGTCTTTTTTGTTTTTGTTTAGTAAATCACTTTCAATTGATATTAGTGTTAAAGCTATGAATAGAATAGGTTAGTTTCCTGTAGAAAAAAGTCTCTCCCGTATGCAAGAAACAGCCTGTTAGGGGATAAACTATGTTTTTTATTATTTATATTTACAACTGCATTTACATAAAAATACATCTAGTAAATTTGATGTAAGATAAAATTAGGGTGATACAGGGATGTAGAGAAACCTATTGGTATCACTCTAATTATTTTATTGCGCCATATATTTCAATGGTAACAGGTATATAAGAGCACATTCATAAATATGTAAATTAAATCATAAAAAAATTAGAAATAAAGTAAATAACAAAAATTAAAATTAAACTTAAAGTAAAATAACATCTAAAACAAATTCATTCCTATCTACAATATTTACATTTAGCCCGAAAAACGTAGAATCAAGCTTGTTTCCCAACTTGTGAAGGGAAAAGCAGGACCTCGGAGGATCACGGCGCTTTTCACTCTACCGCGTCACTGGTATTAAGAGCCAGACCTAAACGTACATGTTACTCTAATTATGTAAGGATGAATTGTTTCTTGACCAACGGTTATGGAAGGACTGGATCCGACCAGAACAATACGTATGTTTTGTTTCTTTGTTTCTCATTTTTCTCCTGAAAGATCAAGTACCCATTTTACAGAGACTCTAAGTACCCGTGGCTAAATTTTTCAACTCACTTTCATCAAGATTCATCTATTCATTAATTTCTATCGGAATATGAGTATGTATACATCATTGAGCTCAAAATGACGACTGGGCAGTGCAATATCTAATATATAAGCATCAGCTCAGAGGTGTTTATATTGTAACATCATGAGAAAAATAATTCTATTCAAAGAAACTATGGAACAATCAACAGTTTTGTTTAGCAAAACATCCTAAATTGTAAAAAAGATACAAATGTATCAATTTTGTTTCCTACTTGTGGATATACTCTTGAAAAAGAGTAACTAGTCATCTTTCTATCTTGCCTAATCTTAACACCACAGTTATGGACAAAATAAGTATCGTAAACTAAATATTAACGATTTATTTAAAAAAAGATGTTGTTTTAAGCAATGTCTTTTCAAACTACTTGCCTTGAACTAATAATTTAATATTTACAGACATCTTTACAAAAGGGAGCGACTTAGATGCAGAACATACTCAAGTCTCACTTAGTGACAAGGTCAGTATAATTAGGAAATACTACTATAGCTAATTTAGCACCCGATTAAAAATCAATTCTTTCAATAATTGAAGATGCAGAGACTCGTTGAGAAAGACGGAACGACTGATACTAGAAGGAGGTACAAGTGGTATACTGGAAGCCTGGACACTTTTTCTCTGGGAGGCTGCTGAAGACTTGACCGAAGTAGAGGACACTCTGGCCGAAGTGGAAGTTCGCCTGAAACTAAAAGAACAAGAAGTCATTAGACAAGTAAGATTTCGAAATCAGTTCACAATTTTAATGCTATTTAAACAAAGAATTATTAAAAAAAGGAACTAATAAATACTTTATTATTTATATATAAATGATTAACCGTATAATCAAGAAAAAGGAAAGTAGTTTTAAAGTATTAATTGGCAATGAATCCAGGTCTCCATTAATGCAGGGCTGTTGTGATGGGCGAAGGTGTACAAATAGTACAAGAGCCCAAGAGAAGAAAAAAGGCAGTTATTTCACCTCAATTTTAGATTACTTAAGTGATAACTATTTATAATTACTAGTCAAAATTGATGAATCTGCCAATTATAATAGGTAGGGGGAATAAAAATTGGCGGCTGTTTCGAAACCTTAAAAAACACTAATTTTTCATTTGGAGCTCTATATCTTAAAAACTACCAATAGCACTAGAAAACCTAAGAGGGCATTATTTAAAGAAGAGTAAATTTTCTGAAATATTAGCCCTAAAAGAGCTATTTACATCCAATAGTTTTTGAGATATACCTTTTAAAAAGTAAAATATCCTAAAAATCTACTGAAAGATTAGTAGTTAGTTAATTTATTTTCAGAAATCTATATCTTAGGAACTATGTGATGTACAGATGTCTATTAGCACTCAAATTAAAGCTAGTTCAATGGACTATAAAGAAGTTAAATACTTTTCCATTGCGAGCTCCATATCTTGAAAAATACCAACGACACTGGAAAAGGTAATAGGTCATTATTTAAAGTAGAGTAAATTTGCTAAAATATAAGTGTTACTATAGCGATTTAAGTTCGATAGTTCCCGAGATTTTTTATAAAGGAATATTTCATAACGAAAAATCATTAGTTAATATATTTATTTCGAGAAATCTATATCTAAAAAACCATTCGACGTAACAGATGTCTATTAGTAGACAAATTAAATCTAGTTTAATTTTTTATGTAATAGTACATAGTGTTTATCTTCATAGAAGTAGTAGTTTTCAAGATATTTGCCAAAATAAATCTACAAATTGTTGATTTTTAGTTGTTTGGACAAAATGTTTTATTTATGAAAAACTATATCTCAAGAACCATAAGACGTCCAGATGCCTGGCAGAATTTAAATTAAAGCTATTTTAATGTACTGTAACCTAGATCGCCGCCTTACCTGGAATCACCATATAACATCAAACTAACTCAAATTTATGCAAGTTTAGCAATGCTATATCCTATCCTAAACAGAAATTCCAAACTAAAACCAGAAACAACTGTTATTTAAAACAATTCTCAAGCCACTGTTGATGTAAGGCTGTGAAGTCTGGGGAGCGGCATCCTTCACGAAAAGAAAAAACTACAATCTTTTCAAAATAAAGTCCTAAGAATCGCAGTTAATGCTCCTTGGTTCATAAGAAATAGCCAATTGCATCGCGAATTACACATGGAGTCAATAGAGGATTATATCAAAAACCGGTTCATGAAGTTCCACTCTCAGTTGCCGACAGTTAAAGGAGCTGTAACCTACAACCTGGGAAGCCCAACCTCAACCCGAAGATTGAAGCTCAGACTGCTGCAGAACATTCTGTTATGAACTTAAATAAACATAAAATTAATTCATAGTCACACTACCTCAATTTTACTTTTTATTATTACTCATTTTATTTATTCATTATTATTTTTTTTTTCTATTTTCTTCTCTCGTCCATTTTTCAAATTAACTTGTTTCTTTTCACAAACAATTTCAGTAAACAGCTCTACTAAGGCTCATATTATCGCAAATTTACTCCACTTTAAATGATGTCCATGATGTACCTTTTCCAGTTTTGTAGTTATTTTTAAAGATATGTAGATCGGAATGGAAAATTATTTTTTTTAATGTTTTGAAAAGTCACCATTTTGTATTTCCTCTAACTATACTTGGCAGACTCATCAATTTTGACTTGTAATCATATGAGTTTTCATAAAAGTAATCATCAAAAATTGGAGTAAAATAACTGATTTTATTCTATTAAAAGGAATTTAATTGAGACTGTTATAAATATTTTTTATAATATAAGCGAAAGTATTTCGCATTGTTTAATTGAGATAAAAATATTTTTAATAACATAGTTAGGATTGACTATGTTATCACCAATGACAGAACATAATAATGAGAGAGGGAATTAATTTTAACATTAATGATTTTTATGGATTTAGTAGGCGGATTTTTTTAATTTAGTAATACGCCATATTAATCCGTTCCTACCTCTAAGTAAATAATAATCTAACCTACCCCAGCCAAAGGGAGGGAAGAGTTGCACTCTTTCAGAAATTAAAAGTACTTACACTTATTCTTATCTGTAAACAAAATTATACAAACCTATTTTTATATTATTTCAAAAATAATATATTATGATATAGAAAATTTACTATACATTTCCCCTAGTGAGATGTGTTTCTGTAAAATAAATGTCGAACCGACTCAAAATGAAATCTTGTCTACGCAATTGTATCTCCAAAAAAAAAAAAACTACATTTGATTAGTAAATGGATTATTTATTTTTTACGTATTGAAATTTTTTAGCATGCATTGAACATTATACGGATCACACGATAATGCTAGCCAAATATAAACATGTACTGTTAACAAAATGTAACGGCCAAAAATAGCTATGAAAATCTGAAGGCAAATATTACATCTACAGATAAGATGTAAAGAAAGTAAAATATCTTTGCTCATAATGTATGATAAAAGGTGGGGTTTTTTTAGAGGACTACTCAAGAGTATCATTATTTACAGTCCTGTCAAAATTATTCATTCTTGTGTGGAAAAGGTAAAGTGACGATGATTTTTAATATATTGTGGTGACCTAAATTAACAATAAGAAACCAAATTTACAGCTTTTACAACCGACGTAATAGTCTATAAATAACGACATTTTTGCACTTCATTCGTAATAAACTTTATAAGCTACATAACAGTACATTCAACTATCTTTAATTTGAGTGCTGGCGGACATCTATACATCCAATGGTTCCTCAGATAGAGTTTTTGATAAGCCAACTCATCTTATTAATTTATTTTAGCAAATATCATGAAAAGTACAATACATACGAAGATAAACGTCATAAACTACTTTATAGTACTTTAAACTAGCATTAATTTGAGTGCTAATAGATATCTGTACATCGAATGGTTTTTGAGATATAAATTTTTCAAAATAAATTCACTAACTACTGATCTACCAGTACATCCCATACAATATTGTTATGAAATATTGCTTTTTAAAAAGTTATTTTAACTATCTTTAATTTAAGTGAAAATATATATTATGGTTCCTGAGATACAAATTTCCCATGATAAATTTACTGTCTATTGATTTTTCAGTAAATTTTTAAAAACTGTTGCTTTTAAAAAAACTGCATCTATTGAAACTGCATTCCCGCTCACGGCCTTAAGACTTTTATATAACTACCCACCGCACCGCAGCCTTTGGTAGATCTTTCATCATCCGTTCCTCTTTCATATGGAATTCTATTCTCTCCTTTATTCGTAGTTCTAATACCCTTCCAATCTTCAAATCCCGTATCTTCGACTACCTTCTGTCCACCCAATTCCGGAAGAATACAAATTGAAAGTTTCAAAAAAGCTTTATATATTTTCTGTATTTTATGTCTCAGATTTTCGTTTATAATTGTAAATATGTACATAAGCAGAAATTTTATCTTTTCATTTATTATTTTTAGTTTAATTCTATTTGATTTTTTGTCATTTTTTTCTTTTTATTTATTATCAGAAGTCATCTTAAGTTTTATGACATGTGGTCTTATCTTATTTGTTCTATCATTTATTTATATATTCTGTTAATTATTGTTGTTTATTTGTATCTTTACAAATTCATTGTTTCCCAGAATAAATAAAGATTATTATTATTATTACTATGACTCATATTTTAGCAAACTCTACTTTAAATGATTTTTATCAGGTTTTTCTAATGTTGTTTGTAGTTTTAAAGATATAGAGTTCCGAATAAAAATTAATTTTTATTAACGTTTAGAAACATTTTTCATACCCCCTACTTGTACTTGGTAGACTCTTTAAGTTTGATTAGTAATTATACATACTATTCATTAAAGTAATCGAAATTTGGGGTGAAATAACTGACTTTTTTCCACCCCGGTTCTTGTATTTACTACTATGATTTACGGCGATGATATCCTGTAATCATGTCACTTCACCTACTAGCCAGGAAATCTTCTTCAACAAGGATTGTCGAGACTTGATGCAGAGTATCTCATCTCTTAAATTGGTTTAGGACCTATTATACACAGTCACTTCGACCGTAATATTATAATAATAGTTTAATAATAATATAATAAGATGTTCTAATCTCTCACGTTCCAATTATTAGGAAACATAAGCTCCGAAGTGAAAATTTAATTTTTTTTACATTTTGAAGCATCCGCCATTTTGTATTCTCCCTATCTATACATGGCAGACTCATCAATTTTAACTAGCAATTATAAACAGTTTTCATTAGAGTAATAAAAAATTGGGGTGAAATAACTTTTTTTCTATCATACTTTGGTACTAATACACCTTACAGAAAATCTAGTTCTATTATTTTTTAAAGTCTTTAAAATTTGCTAAAATTCTAGAACAAAATCAGATCTTAAGACTCTTCAAGATACAGTTTTCACAAATAAGCTATTTTTCCAAGAAGTTAAATTAAAAAAATTGTCTCTTAGTGAAAACGTTTTGTTCTACGAGAGGATTAAAAAGGAATGAATTCGAAGTCAATTTTCTAAAATGGTTCTCTTAAAAATGGCAAACAACAAAAAAAAAAAATTAAAAATGTATATGAGAGATTTGAGAAAAATGCTGTTAAAATTGTAATCATTTATTATTTGTTTTCTTTAAATTCAAATCTATATATAAAAAAACTTTAATGAGCGTTTGTTACTTACTTGATGAGGTGTTAATAGTTGATAAAAGATAAATATGAGGAGAAGATGGTCGGGGTGCAGTCAGCAAATAAACGCAAGTGAACATCAACTTATTTCATATATAATTGATTGGAGAAGGTGATCGGTGGATGCGGTCAGCAAAGAACAACATAAATAAACTAAGAAATATTTGTTTATGCCGACGTTTCGACCTGAGTTTCAGGTCTTCATCAGGGCTGTAGATCAAAAGAGATAACATGATAACATAGAACAAAAAAGACACCAACATTTAGAGAAACATAAAATTGAAAAGAAATAGTGTACAAACAAATTTGGAATTAAACAAAATATTGAATTGAATCATAGATAATAAAAAATTGATAATTGAATAATAAAAAATAATTGAATGATAATCATGGAATTAGATGGTAGTAGATTGAAAACAGTGAAAGATGAAATATAATATCATGTAGGTAAGAAGATATGTATAATGTGTATGTAGTGTCTAAAAAACAAATATTGAATCTACAAATTGAACAATATGGCAGAAAATGAAATATATTTGCATAAATAAATATTTTTTTGTTTATTTATGTTGTTCATGGCTGACCGCACCCCCCTACCATCTTCTCTAATCAGTAATCTCCGGTCAACTGTCTACACCGCATTATTTGATACATAATCTTTTCAATTTCTTGAGACTGGTATTTATTTTTTAAATAAATCAATCGGTATCCATGTTAAGTCTCAACATTCTTTATTATATCATCAAAAGTCCGACGTTTCGACCAATTCGGCCATCCTCAAAGACAATCTTAAATATAAATTTACACCTTACATCCAATTATTTAAAAACGTTTTGCAGTCTATTCTTCCCAGGTCATTAATTACAAGTCAAACTACCCAATTTTGTCAAAATTTCATTAATTTTCGGAAAGGATTGCCTTTTTTTGTGCTATGATCTCCTCTTGTGGGATTGTGACCTGTACATCGATCAACCTACTCACTATAGTTGTCTTTTTGAGAAATCAGATAAGGAAGGCGGAGTGGAAGATTTCACGCCTTTTTCCAATTTAAGGGGACCTACACCCCGTCAATATAATTTAGTTATAGCACTGCGGTGTATTAGATGGACATGTAAGATTGTAGGGCTTAGTAACGAGCGGATATCTAAAACGTTAATAAACACTGAACCAACGTCCGAGGGGTAGACCGAAACGTAGATGTGAGGATAGCGTTAAAACAGATTTAGTGGAATTGGGTTTGGCATCATTGGCATCACTGGAAGGAAGTATGCAGAGAGCGTTTGGTGGTATCGGCATCGAACCTTCGGGTTCGTTAGGCCTTTATTATTATTATTATTATTAATCCAATTTCAGGCGCTTTGTAAATATTGCTTAATGTGGGGCGAAAAAGTTTAGAGCGCACTGACGACATATTCATTTACTCATTTTATTCTATGAAAATCCTAACACATACATTTCTTTCACCGATTTAATATAGGTTAAAGAAATTAAATTTATGGATTCTAGATTTGAGTTCAACAAATAAAAATTTCAAGCTTTCTTGAAAGTTATTTTATATGAGATCAAATAGGCAATAAATCCATACTAGAATAGAACCAGGACAATTAACTAATATTTAATTAAATTTAATAACATTGCATCGAGTGTTTTAATTTATACTGATAAGAAAATTATACCTTCAACTAGCGATGATAGTCTCTATGGACGTCATTGTTCATACATTTTATAAAAACAAATTTAAAGATAAACAGAAAATGTCGTTTATATAAGTTATCTCTAATTACTGTAAATCATTCAGTGTATTGTGATAGATAAGATTTTTCCTGAGTGTTGTTGCCGTCCTTTCGGCGGTGCGGGTCGGGGTTCCTCTGCTCTTGGCGACGTCAAAGATCGAAAGCAAGAAACGACAACGAAACCCGGAGAGATGGAAGTTAAAGCAGAAATCGTGCAAAGGTTCAACCACCTCTTCAGGAAGAAACCTTCCAAGAAAGCGGTGCTCATGAAGGAGAACGTATGAGAAGTACAGATACATCATTTCGAATTTATATTTACTAAAAAAAAAAAAAATTGTTTTTAAATAATTATTTTAAGAACTATTTCAAACAGTGAAGTCATATCGTTGTTACAAATGCAAAGAGGCGTATCTGAAAACGCCTGAGAGCATTTTTAATCAGTAATGTCCCATTCAGTTAGATTAGGCGTCGCTAATAGAATATAAAACCACGTTAGGACGCAACGAAACCCGAATTAGTAAACTTTGCAGATACACCACTTTGGTTTTGCACTGACGATCGTCATATGCCAATAGTAATTTATTCATTATTAACACAAACGACAAATGATCCACTTTTTCTCTCAACTATTTATTTTATAACATCTCCAACGTTTCGGCCCTCAGCCCATCCTCAAGGAGACAACCTTAATCATTGATGTCATAATTCCTTAAATTGCCCATGTCATATGAACTTTATAATTTCAATACAAAAACTATCCCACAAAAAATTGTCTTTCTTTAACCTCATTAACGTATTATAAATCTATAAATTTATAAATTATAAATCTAGTAATTTATTCAGTTTGTTTTAGTAATAAAATAAACCACTCTGAAACAATCAGTATAATAAATAATTAATCTAGGAATTTATTCAGTTTAAAATTTTTAAATATTATGCAAGGTAATAACCGAAATATAATTTATTCGATATAGTAATTTCAGGGAGAAACAAATATTTAAAACTTCAGACATATTTTTTTTATAAATTGGAAAGCGTTACGGATCACCTGTTGTCCATTCTCAAATCCAATTTATAAAATCATACATTAAATACTGCCAACAATCATGAAAAATAAATAAAAATGTGTACAGCTAGATACTTAACATTATTAATGATTTAGCGATATTTACTTTGAAAATATCAGGGTACATATTGCTACATTAGACAGAGGTATGGTGTCATACGATCGGGAAAGATCGTGCGGTCTCGGCGATTCTCGTTCGAACTGGATTTATCTATATTTCCTTTTTTTCTACTTTAGCTATTCCTAAAATTCTTAAATATATGATTGCTAACAATGTGAACTATTAATTTTTTTAAAATAAAAAAAAAATGCACTTTAGAATAAGAGTTTTTGAAAATTCGGCATTTAAGCCCTTTTAGGTTATTTCAATATGTTTTACCTCCTCTTATAAACATTTATTACTTTCGTATTGGCTCACCATATGACTGAAAGTTTCATAAATTTATAATTTCATAAAACCACTTACTATATCATTTATACGTTCAAATTTCGTCTAAAGGGTAGTTTTTTCCTTATGTATTTCTTAAAAAAAAAAAAAAAACAGATTCATTACGCATTTAATTTAATTAGCGGTTCCCAACAGTTCAACTTTCAAGAAAAATTTCAGTTTTTCAAGCACCATTGTGATTTTTTACTCTCGAATCTAACTTTATTATAATATAT
>NW_027114863.1:1224199-1233994 GCF_000696795.3 Halyomorpha halys
TCCCCCTTAATTAGATTTTGCTATGTTTTTTTTCTTCTTCAATATGAACATTTTAAAATCCAGATAACTCATAACAATAACTTTTTCATTATTTTTATTTTTTTTTCTCAATGTTTTTCTTAAAAAAACAGAATCAATTCCACGTATTTTATTTAACAAGAGGTTCCATTTTTTGTTTTTCAAGCACCATTAAGATTTTTTACTGTCGAATCTAATTTTATCTAGAACAGTTTTTTTTTTCTATTTTGTTAAATTATCTCTAAATTAGATCTTGCAGATACATTACAATACAATATACATACCTATATGTATGTATTCGATTACTTATTTTGTCAGGAGGATACGAAAAAAAATTCTTTACCTAATTAGGAAAAAAGTGGTAAAATAAGAAGAAAAAAAAAGAGAACTCAGTAAAGTACATATAATACATTTTATGTATTATATATGTATGAAGTACTAATTTTATTTTGACAATGGATGCGAAAAAAATACGTATATTATATACCTAATGCTTTTATTAAAAACGTATTTCGATTCGACATGTATTTCATTTGACTGCCAATTCCCTATATTTGAAATTTGAAGAAGAATTTCAGTTTTTAATGCACAGTTGTGATTTTTACAATCGAATCTTACTTAATCTAGAAGGTTTTTTTTTCTATGTTTTCGTTTAAATTGCCGCTTGATTGGACCTCGATATGTTTTCTTTCTTCATCCTCAGAGTCCAGATATTCCAACAATTATATTTGTTTCCTCTGTTCCTAAATATAACTTTTTTTTTCTTTTTTCTTATTTATTTCTCAAGCACGCAATGTAACTCTAAAACGAGGTTTTGTTTCTGGAAGCAATATTTGATGAGTAAATATTTCCTATAAAATCCCCGTAAATTTAGTTAGGTGCACATAAGATTTGTTTTTTAAATATTTTTGGTACTCTTCAATACCGTAATAACATTTATAAACAATAGTTAAACATATGAACGTATAAAGGCATGCATTTCAAATAAGGACAGAATGCACCCATTGACGCTATTCCACAACACCATTATGGACGGACGGCTTCAATAGAGGGACTGGCCCAGGGCTGTTAGTAGTGTGGTAGTTAGATTATCACCAGGCAACCTCTTAAGCTGTTAGCCCAATAATGTTCCCTCCGAGTTGTGTAAGTATCTACTCTATCTATTTATAGTCGGAAATGTGTAATAATAATCTTTAATGAGCAGACTATATCAAATTATAACAATAATAATAATTACGTTGGAATAATTAGCCAATAATCTACTAATTGATAATGTAATGTTATATTGCGATATATTCCTCAAAGGATCAGTGTAAGGACTTCTGCTGAGTGTGTCAGAATATAGTACAAGAACCTCGTAGAAAAAAAGAAGTCAGTTATTTCGACTCATTTTTTTATTACTTTAATGAAAACTAGGTATAATTACATCAAGATTGAACAGAGTAATGTTCAATGCATGCTAAAACATGTCAGTACGTTAAAAAAATAAATAATCTATTTACTTACCATAAGTAGTGTTTTTTTGGGAGATACCCTACAGTAGCGTACACAGGATTTCAGTTAGAGTCGATTCATCTGAGAAATTTATTTGTCAGAAACACACCCTACCAGAGGATATACATAGTAAATTTTCTATCTCAAAATATATCATATTACGCAAAATATTCGGACCGAAAAAGGATGAATTAGCGGGAAAATTTAGAAGATTGCACAACGCTGAATTAAGGGACTTACACCCGGTAAATATAGTTCAAGCTATAGCATTGTGGCGTATAAGATGGGTATGTAAGGTTGTAGGGCTTAGTAACGAGCGGATCCATAAAATGTTAATAAACACCGAACCAACGGTTAAACGTCCGAGGGGTAGACCGAAACGTAGATGGGAAGATTGCGTTAAAACAGATTTAGTGGAATTGGGTTCGGAGGTGCATCAATGGATGCATGTAGAGAGCGATTGGTGGTATCGGCATCGAACCTTAGGGTTCGTTAGGCCTTTATTATTATTATATATTATGAAATAATATAAGAATAGGTTTGTATAATTTTATTTTAGTGCAAGTACTTTGTAATTTTGGAAATAGTCCGACCCTTCCCTCCCCTGTGTTCCTTGAAAAAAAAAATGAATTCGTCCACTTTTGCAACACTGTTTTCTGAGTGTGTGTTTGTTATAAAATCGTGTAAATGCAGGTCAAACCAAATCGGACAAAACATCGATCTATTAAGCCTAATTTGTTAGGACTTATTTTGATTCTTCAGTTGATAAACCATTCTTCGATGGATGTTATGTGTGACTGCAGTTTATGAGTCATTGTTACAGACAGTGCAAATGTGTCATCAGCGTATGTTAGGACTGCATTAGGGTGGGTTGGGATGTCAGCTATATAAACCGATGGACCTAGGATAGTGCAGGTTAGGTCATAATTTACTTAGAGGTAGGAACAGATTAATATGGTGTATTAAATTAAAAAATCAATCAAAAAATTAATTTCATTAAAATTGAAATTAATTCCCTTCTTCATTACTATGTTCTGTCATTGGTGATGATAATATAGTCATGCTTAACTGTGGTATTCAAAATATTTTTTCCTCAACTAAGCAATGCAAAATGCTTTCACTCATAACCAAAATATTTATAAAATTTTCTATTGAATTCCTTTGTTCATTTAGTTCAAGATCCCAAGAGGAGCAAAAAATCTGTTAATGCACCCCAGTTTTTCATTATTATAATGAAAACTATGTATAATTAGAAGTCAAAATTGGTGAGTCTACCAAGTATAGATAGGGGGAATAGAAAATGTCAGCGGTTTCGAAACGTTAAAAAAAAATTACTTTTTCATTGAGGACTCTATATTTTTTAAATTATCAACAACACTAGAAAACCTAAGAGAACAACGTTTAAAGTAGAGTAAATTTGCTGAAATATATGCACAAATAGACATATTTACGTTCAATAGTTCGCAAGATATATCTTTTTAAATTGCAATATTTCATAAAAAATGTACTGAAAAATCAGTAGTTTGTAAATTTATTTTGAGAAATCTATATCTCAAAAACTATGCTTATTAGGACTCAAATTAAAGCTAGTTTAATTTATTATGCAGTAGTTCATGATGTTTATCTATGTAGGAGTAGTAGTTTCCATGGTATTTGCTAAAATAAATTGATTTGTTCGGACAATAAGTTTGATTTATGAAAAACTTCAGTTCATTATACTCATTAAATTTGACTAGTAATTATATATACTATTCATTAAAGTAATCAAAATTTGGGGTGAAATAACTGACTTTTTTCCACCCCGGTTCTAGTACTACTATGATTTATGGCGATGATATCCTGTAATCATGTCACTTCACCTACTAGCCAGGAAATCTTCTTCAACAAGGATTGTCGAGGCTTGATGCAGAGTATCTCATCTCTTAAATTGGTTTAGGACCTATTATACACAGTCACTTCGACCGTAATATTATAATAATAGTTTAATAATAATATAATAAGATATTCTAATCTCTCACGTTCCAATTATTAGGAAACATGAGCTTCGAAGTGAAAATTTAATTTATTTTTTACATTTTGAAGCAGCCGCCATTTTGTATTCTCCCTACCTATACTTGGCAGACTCATCAATTTTAACTAGCAATTATAAAAAGTTTTCATTATAGTAATAAAAAATTGGGGTGAAATAACTTTTTCTCTACCATACTTTTGTACTAATACGCCTTACAGAAAATCTTGTTCTATTATTTTTTAAAGTCTTTAAAATTTGCCAAAATTCAAGAACAAAATCAGATCTTAAGACTCTTTAAGATACAGTTCTTCACAAATAGGCTATGTTTCCAAGAAGTCAAATTTTAAAAATTGTCTCTTAGTGAAATTTGGTCAAAAAGTTTTGTTCTAGGAGAGGATTAATAAGAAATAACTGCCTTTTTTTCTCTCTGGCTCTTGTAGTATTAGGATTTACGGAACATGCATTGTCGAGCCCTTCTCATGTAGAGTATCTCATCTCTGAAATTGATCTAGGACCTATTATATACAGCCACTTCAACAGTAAAATTATAAAAATAGTTTAATAATAATAATATTATTATTAGATGTTCTAATCTCTCACGTTCCAATTATTAAGGAACATGATACCGCACCACCAACGATGTCTAAGTTGCATCTTAATAATTCGAGAAAATGTGATTCCGGCTTCAATGTGATTTGCTCATTTGCTCGATAAGAATCACAACCACCATTTATGGGATATTTAAACGTGTTTGGCCAAGTTCAATATAACAGCTTCAAATTATTCTAGAAAAAAAAATGTTCTTACAAGGATAATGCATTCACTGCTTCATTTCATCGGCACCAACAGTTTTGTTTTCATTTCTAAAGCAATATTAGAGCAAATATCGCTAAAATTTTGGGGTCTACTGTGTAAACGGACAACTCAACTAATGTGAAAAGCTTTTTTGTTTAATATAATGAACTTATTGATTTGATATTTTACAATATAAATTTTATTATTAACATAATAGAAGTGTATTTTTCGGCGCTGACGTCAGTTAAACTCAGACCTGCGACATAAAATAGGTTATGTTTTTTTATTTTTTTTTTTAATAATACTAATATATACATGATGATTAGATTAGATTATTGTTTTATTCTGGGCGATCGACGTCTTGGGTATTACGCCCTTTTACTTTATTTATCTTCTTGTCTTTGGCATTTGATATATGAATATTTTTAACATAGACGTTTTTCTTTAAGAGACGCTAGTTGATAATAGTAATTTATATTTTAGAATACAGTTGGGTTTCTTTCAGAACTTTTATGATTTTGTCTATGAAATCTGCTGAATCTTTTAGAGCCAATTCTCTTCATACGAGGTATTTCATTATTTTCGAAGGTTTTATGAAATGATATACATTTTTCAATTATATATTTTATGGATAACGGGGACTGTCAGGTTTGGCACTTAGTTTGGTCCTCTTTTGTGATTAAGTTGGTATGTTCTATTCTCGCTCGTGCAACAACCACTTCTCTCCTGTTTCCCCTTATGGCACTTGCCCACTTTTGTACGTTTTTTAAAAACATTTCTAAGCTTCTTAGTCAGTGGTACCTCAGCGCACATTGAATCCCGACTATGTTCCTCAAAAATGCCTTTACGTATTCCGGCTCGTAAATCTGAAGTCGTAGAGATTTCATTGTTGCTGCATCTTTAGTCACTGCCTCATTTCCAGGTACTCATGAGTTCCCTGGAGTTCAGAGAAAGGATACACTTTTTTTTATGAGGTTTTAACATGTCTGTATAATAGTGAATTTTGTCTACCGCGGGTCCGCTTTTACTGTAGTTTGATAGACTCTGGAGAGCAGCCATTGATGATATAATGTTTGTATTACATTAAGGCATTATGAAGACGAAACACCATTGCATTATTGTAACAAAAGGTTATTATTTAACAATAACAATACAACTTGATTGTTCGAAACAAACTATGAATTGTTAAATAATATCGTTAACTCAATCGAACTGAAATTCTTATATTACTTTGCATAATTATAGTAAATCACAATTTGTCCCCAATGGCCATCATAAGCTGTGTGATATTGATTTGTTCATAAGCAACTAAAAATCCATCAAGTAATCACAAAAAAAATAATATGTTAAGAAAAATTTAAATATGAACTAATGACCACGTATCGTCTACAGGAGAACTTATTGGAAGAAATTGAAAGACAGAAAGAACTCATCAGTCAACTAGAGGAGGCCCTTAAGGAAGCCAACACCAAGTTAGTCGAAGAATCCGAGAAGTCTTTTGAAGAAGGAGTCAAAATTGGAAGAAATGTAGCAGCCGTGGAAGAATTAGGTAATTAATCTGAAAATATATTTCATGATTTGTATCCCAAAATCTCCAATCCCATATCACAGCCCTCGAAGATTGGTGTCGTAATTGGAGGATTAAGATAAATTCCAACAAATCCCATCAAATCACCTTTACCCTTCGTCGTAAACCTACTGACTGCCCTACAGTTTCATTTAATGATGTTACTCTTACCCCTGTCGAACAGATCCGCTACCTTGGACTACATTTGGACAAGCGATTAACCCGGAATCCTCGCACCAGACTGAAAGACAGGAAACTGCACGTCGATTTCGACTATTACAACACTTACTAGACAAACGGTCTAAACTTCCAACACATTACAAAAGACTGATCTACATGACAATAATAAGGCCCATCTGGACATACGGAGTTGAGCTTTGGGGCTCCACTAAACCTTCGAATTCCTCTCGTATCCAATCTTTACAATCCAAAATCCTTCGTAAAATCCTCAATCCTCCTTACTTTGTCACAAATAAAGACCTTAATGTTCCCTATGTAACCGATCTAGCCCGAACCAGATATCACTCCTTCCATTATAAACTCTCTAACCACTCAAACCCCCTAGTTTCTAATCTTGCATCCTCAAAAAAAAAATTTCATGATTACGTTAGGAAGCGTTGTATTAAATTTCTTTGTCCCAAAATTCGCAAATTCAATTTAGTAATGGAAAAACAAATACAGGATATCATAGTCGATTTAATGCAAAATATTTAAATCTAGGAGCTGAAATACTTTTTCATGAATATTCCTGATGGTGTGGTATCCTTGGGAAAAGGCCTAAGCCGTTGTTGGATCTACACGTTTGTCACTAGCCGCAAATCCAACACTCGTACAAATGCGTGGTAAACAAAGGAAGCTATCCATACATTTATTTTAATTTTTTTGGCTATTACTTTTAGTATTCTATTTTCAGTACACTAAGAAACAAAATAAAGATAAGCGAAGAGAATGGAAATGTAAATATCAGCAATGTAGGTTGTTGATGATAAAGGTTCATATAAATAGTACAACATAACCTATAAATTCAACCTTCGATCAAGAATTTTTATCTCAAACTTTTTAATTTAATTACCTAGACATTTAATGTCATCATAAATATATAGATATATATTTGTGCTATGTTAAATTAAAAATAAACTGCTAAAGTTGATTAATGAGATTTGAGACAATGTATTTAGACCGAATCGATAGAATTATAAAAAAAAAAACAACCTTAAACAAGAGTTAATTATTGAATCCAAAAGTTTGAGAAAATTCCATAATTAAAAAATACTGAGAGCACAAATATTCATCTGTTAGTGAATAACACATCCATACACTTGTGCATGGACAAATTTACCATTATTTGACAACATGTACTACAAACATGTAGAGGCACCTTTAAATTTATAACAACAAAAGGGATCTAAGTTAGGGGAGGAGGTAATGACATAATTCGAAAACTCAAAAAGTTGGAAATTTAAGCATATTTTTATAAATGTTTAATGTTATTGCTCTACCTGTATTTAATTTTTATTGTATAGTAACCTATTTATTTTAATAATGAAGTGAAAAATATTTAACCTGAGCACACAAGGTAATTATTATTGAATAATTTCAATAATCTACCAATATGAAATAAGTTACAGCCGATTGACATTGACAGTGGACCCGGGAAAACATTTTTTGTATTTTATGAAGATTCATATTTAACAGTGTATGAGGGCACTGAAAAAGAATTTTTAAAAAATTTATTTATTGAAAGTTACATAAAAATACCGCTAGTAAATGTGATGTTTGATTAAAATGGTATGAAGCAGACATGTAGAGCAACTACCCATTGGTAACACTCTAATAACATTTTGGTAACACTCTAATAACATTTCTAAATTAGAGGGTCTCAAGGCCATCTTCTTTTCAGGCTTCTCAAAGGAATGGAAGAAGACATGAATCAGGGATGGGGAAAAGAACAAATCAAATTTACTTTTTCTGATAAAAAATATTTCCGGCTTACATCATAGGAAGTGATTTTTTTTTTTATAAATTTAATCTTAATTAAAAAAATTGACTATGTTTTTGTTATTCTACTTCCAAAAACAAATAGATTGGTACACTATTAACTTGTGATGCGATGTGTGATAGCCAAAAATATTCTAAAAATATGTTAAATTTTTTTCCCATGCTCATAGGGCGCATTGGCAAGGGTTCCAAGCCATATCAATAAGGCTATATGGGAGCAAAACCAGTTTCAAATAAAGACAAATTTCTCGAATGTTTTATTGTATTTCTCTGGTTCTAATTTATTTAGGAAGCTCTGATTTGTAACAGTTTGTGCACTTCAGAGGGTCCTGAGTGCTAAGGTAAGGTAGTACTAGCACTGGAAATGTAATATTTAATTGAAGTTATAGCATTAAGGTTATTAAAAAGGGAATGTAAAGTTCTCGGGCAGCATAAAGAATGGATCACTGTGCTCAGGGATAATAAATTTTCAACAGCTGCTTGTTGGAGTAGAAGAGGCCAATATGGAGATTTAGACCTTACAGAAAAGATACGGCAATTTTTACAGAAGAAATTCATACTTTCTGGTTGATTGTAAACGTATTATTACTATTATACACCATATAATTTCTTTTTGTTCACAGGAGTTTTAGAAGAACTAGAAATACTGAAACAAATCGAGTCGATGCTAGTGGGTGATGACTGCAAGAACCATAATAATGAGACAAAAGAAGAAAACAAAGCAATTGTAATAGAAATAAACTCAAATCAAGAATTATGACAGAAAAATTAATGTTGTTTAGTTTAGAAATTTTCAATTTTGTTTGCCTTTTTTTTTTTTTTAATAAATTTTCAATGACTGAATAAATAATATGTTGAATTTATGAAAGTATGAAAATAGATTTAGGAATAAGCATTCTCCATCTGTAATTATTGGTTCAGCCCTCTGGGGCCATAAAGGCAAACTACCTCGTTGATTTGTATCAAAACTAATACTCCAAGGTGTCCAGTAATGTAGCAAAAAAAAATGTAAGCATAATTCAAGGATTTCATGACTGTGTAATATAAGATTCAAAACGTTTTCCATCAATTTACTAGATATAATTTAAAAATAATTGAAACAATAAAATTTTTCTTTGGTGTGCTTCTTATAAAATATACTAGTCCAGCTTGAGAATAAATTTTAATGATTGTAATGGTTGAATCCTAGTTTCATTATGAAAAGTTGTAATTATACTTCTTGTACAGAAGGCTCTTAAAAACATAGACAAAAATAACAACTGCTAGAAAATATAGCTCCAAAACAATAAGTTAGAGTATAAATAATTTAAGTTCACGTCTATTAATAAATTACACCACAATTAATATTCAAAAAACATATTTTATGTAACAAAGCAAAACATATATATTATTTGCTTATCATTTATGGAATACAATGCCACTTGAATATATTTTGCTTTGGTATGACTCCAAAACACTTTATATTTTCCTCTATTACCATAAATTGTCAGGGCATGGGTGTATGAAACTTCATCGAATCAAAATGGTGAATGGTCAAGTGAAGGTCTAAGGATCGTCCTGAGGTGACCTGTGGTTAGTGCCTAATCTTAAAAAAGAATGGACAGTTATCTCAGAGGAAACCAACTGATGGATTTTTGCCTATCCAATTAATCGATTCTACGTATCTTGACACGGAAAACCTAAAAATTTGAGGGGAGGAGGGTGAACTCCATTTTTTTTTAGTCGCTTACAAAGGTTCATTATTGTGTATTTCTGTAATTCTGTAATTGTAATTTCTGTAATCATTTTATTTTTCGTCATATCTTTAATACTATTTCCTGTATACGCAACGTATTTGAAATCGTTTTAAAAAAGTCGTTACTTGGTCCACACAAGAGTGGGGAGATGTCCCCACTCTTACGCGTTTCCGGAC
>NW_027114863.1:1234678-1237090 GCF_000696795.3 Halyomorpha halys
TTTCAGGTCTTCATCAGGACTAGAAAACAAAAATAAATAAATAAACAAACCAATTTGGAAATATACATAACAATGAATTGAATATAAAATAGTTCATTGATAACAATAGAAGAAGATGGCAGTTGATCGATAATAGATTTTTTTTATTTGCTGACCGCATCCCCCATCCATTTTCTCCACATATAAGTAATTATAATTCTAAAAAATGTTTAGTATTATTTTCCTTGGTTAGTATATTAGCCTTTTAAAGATTAAAAACTTTGTATGAACTTCCAGACCTATCTTTACCATTTTGTGTTTATGTTATCATATGTTTATTGATTTGAAAACTATGCCAAAAGTGGAAAGTACCTATATTTTTTTTTATTGTTATTCAATATTGTAGGATATCATTATATATAAAATTGAGTTAGTGGAAATTTACCTTCCTTGGTTATTAATTTTTAATATCAGAAATGGATTTGTTAAATATTGTTGTTATTCATAAGACCAAATTTTTACATCAAACAATTATATGAAAAATACAAAAACAAATTTATTTTTATGTTTTTCAAGATGTATTTTTATAATAATATTTTGTCCAGAAAGCCTTCATCAGGATTAGACACTGAAAAATATACTCAGTTTAATTAAATAACAAAAGTCATAAATCAGGATAATTATTTAGATGAAGAAAAATACACAAATCAAGCGTTCGCTCGTGAAACATGGTAACTAAAAGTTTTCATGAATCGGTGTTTTTGGCACTATCGGCTATTTTAAGAAATTTAACATTGTAAAAGTTTCCATTTAAGCAATTACACTGTTTTATGATTTAACACCCGAAATCAAAGTGAAATATTTTGCAGAATTTTTTATTATAGTTAATACTATTTAGATCATAACTTTATAAGACCTATTGTCTTTAAGAGGTGACAAAACTTTGAGAGTGTACAAAAAAATAAGTGAATATCATGTCTGTTGCCAAAATCTTATTTTTCATAATCATTTTGTTAAAGGCATTCTCAAATTTTTAGTAGCTTGCATAATTTACACTTCGTTTTACTCTAATTATGGTATGAAAAAGACAAAAAAAAACACTAAATTCACACTTTTTTTTTTTATGTAATATCAATATTTTTGCATGATTTAGACTCAACATAGTCAGAAAGAAAAATGATATACAAAAATATCTAATTGGAACCTTATAGGTATTAAAAAGTTAAAATTTGCAAAGAATAAATATAAATTATAACAGCAGTTTAGCCTAGCAAATGGATCTTTTTTTAAAATTCTTTTTCATATAATTGTATTATTATTTATTTATTTTCAAGGAAAAAACCCTTAATATCTCTCACTTCTTTTATTTGTATATTTTTATAAAAAATCTGTTATCCAGTCCATTTACAAATTATTATATTAGGAGTAGTTAAATCTTATCCACCTTTACATATACCATTTGACTTTAATTATTTATAAATTTATTAACATGTTGCAATATTGATAATAATATATAAATTGGTCAAAGTATTATTATATATATTATTTATAACATTTTTATGTATTTACTCTAATTATTTTAATTCTTATAACTTCCTTGATTTGTCCAGATCATAAATTATTTTATTATCAGTTGCCCTGGAACTTATACTGTTGTAACTATAACATTTAACAGAATGTATTATTTATATAGAATGTATTATTGCCTTAATTTTTAACTATTCATAGTTCCTTGTTGACTATCCATCTCCTTCTCTGTTATTTACGTATTGAACTGTGCTCATTTTATTTAATTGAAAGGATTTAACCTAATTCTAACCATTATTATTATTACTTATTTTGATCCAAATACTGATTTATTTTTAAATAATCATTTTATTATTGATGTAAGTATAGTTTGGACTTATTATTTTATGTTTGATTTGAAGTTTATCAGTTCTTTAATATTTTTAATAATGAACGTAAATTCTAAGTGTTTTCTTATTTGAAAATCCGATGCTATATTTATTCTAGATTATTGAAATCAAAATTGTAATTATTTTCAAACTGTATTTAGCCAATGTTGAGGCTTACACAAGGAGCTTTTTAGGTTCATTTTGCATTATTTTGTTCATTAATTCTGTTTTGTGAAATTTCAAAGATTGTTTTGAACACTTTGCAATTAATTTCATGAATAACATCTTTTTTGTTACCGGTATCTATTTTATCTTTCATATTTGTACTGTGCTTACTCAGTTTATTATCATTATATAATCCAAATTTCTTCATATTGTTAAAATCTTTTTTGTAAACTACCTGTGATTCTAGGAATGTATTTTGATTTGTAATATTTTTTATAAATATTATTAAATAAATAACTTTCAATAAATTGTTGGCAGCGCTAAGTAATGGATAAATAAAAAAAATATATATGAATAACTTAAGGAAGGAAAA
>NW_027114863.1:1237140-1267735 GCF_000696795.3 Halyomorpha halys
TATTTTAAAATAATGTAAGACTAAGCCATTTTTATCATTGTTAAAAATTTTGGCTTTTTTACTATATTATTATTTTTCTTATATTATTTAAGCAATTAAACTGTAAATAGTTATCATTCAGGGTAGATAGATATTCATCAATATTTTAAATATTGTATCTTTGGTATTCTTTAAATAACTCTTATCTGTTAGTTTAATAGATTGGATTAAATTCTTTAAAGTATTTAAAATTTGATCCCAAGAATGATTTAATATTATGTTTTTGCAATTGTCTTTTTCAGTCCAAAAGGTTTCGATCTCGTTATTATTGAATACTCTGTTGATATCTAAATACCTAATTACGTTATTATTTGGTTTTCCGATAGTAAATTTTTATTTTATTTATATTAATTTTTTTTATTATTATGAGTATATCATCAATATAATTTTTGATAGTAATAGATTTAGTTTCCAATTATTTAGATTTACTCATTTAACAATTTTTAAAAAAAAAATCATCCATTTAGGATATAAGATGATCTATTTTCAATCGTTAATTCATCCATTTGTCGATAGGAATTATTGTTGACTTTTAAAATACAGATTAAAAGAACCGAGAATTATTAATGGTTTTTTCCTAAAAAAACAAAACAAATAAATGACAATATTTTATACTATTAACTCAAGATTAAATAGTGAAGAATATTATTTAATATTAATGTTAAATAAATAAATATGTTAATTGTCACGACATTTTTTTCCTGGTTAATGATTTTTTTTTTTCAGATTTCTCAAGCAAAATGAGATAAATTAAAGTTATTTATTTAATTTTTTTTTAGTTTGGTATCATGAATGGTTTAACAATATGAATATATTTCTGATTTTTATTTCAGTGTCATTATTAGTTTTAAAACTACTGACTCAATAATAATTGTTTTAATAAAACAATCTCCTGAATTATCTATATTTTTAGGTACCTTTAATTTAGAATTTTATAATTTGAATCTATACTATTTTGCACCTCTGTGCCCCATTTGTCAATTAAAATTAATGGTAGAATTGCTTAAAAACAATAATTTAAAAATATGAAATAGATGTTACCAACAAATAAAGAAGGAAATAAAAGAATTCCTGAATCTAAACATATTATGAATTCTAAAGTGAAGGGATATATTCTTTGAATGTAATTGTTCATAATTTTAAATCCAAATTAATATATTATATAAGTGAGGAGAAGCTGGAAGAAGCAGTCAGTGAAGAACACAAATAAATAAAAACTTATTTATTAGTACCAACGTTACGGCCAGAATTTCAAGCCTTCATCAGCGTTAAGAACAAAAAATATGATAACAACCATAGTGATAGAAAATGAATTACAGAATGATTGGAAAATAAGAAAAATGAATAATATAAATACATAAATAGTATTGAAAATAAAATATAGTCAAAGTATTTTAAGAAGATAGAGGCTGTATGAGAAAAAGTAATATTAAAATTAGGTAAAAGGAAAGAAAAAAAAATACATATGAAAATCTAGTAATTAAATATATGGACAAAATGAAAATTATTTTAAATTAAAGCTATGAAAAAAGTGGGGAAAAAAATGTATATATGAGTAACTATAATTGATATTAAATTAAATTAAACATGTAAGTAATAAAAATTTATTATTTGCTGATAATTTTAAAATATTAAGTATTTAAATAATTTTTTTTTAAATATTCTTTTATTTATTAATTTTTTCTCTATTGATTGCAACAAAAAAAAAACTATATAATAATATAGTATCATTGAAACGTCCGAGAAGAGAATAAATACATGTATTAAAAACATTGTATCTTTATTCAAAGTTTTTGACCCTAAGGCAATTATTATTTCAATGAAAGGTCATAGAGTATATTATTTTAGATTAATAATGATAATAATTAAGGAAGTTATATTGGCAATGATTTCATTTTACTTATATTGATATTCTTGAATTAAATTAATATATAATATACTTATACTTGAATAAAAATATACATATATATATAGGTATTTCCTACTTCAGCCATAGTTTTCAAATCAAAATAATAATTAAAATGAATAAATATACAATAATATACCAATATAAATAAATGAAATTTCAAATAGATAAGTTAACTTCATTACAAAAGAAATTGGAAATGTCCTTGAATTTAAATCAATATTTTTCTTATTAGTTATGTATTGCTATCATTGAAACAATCTACTTTTATTGATCTTTGCAGAGCCAAATTGTGAGGAAAAAAACTAACAAATATAACCTAGTATAGAACCAAAAATTAACCTTCCTCCAGTCTAATCACAGAGAATGTCAGTATAAATATTTTGTATGCATATATGAGCAACATTGATAGCAACTTTTGATCTCCCCTCTCTAAGAGTCACTTCATTTAAATTTTTAATTTACAAGCTGATAAGGAGGCCATTTGTAGTCAAGTAGTATGACTATGAAAGATCATGGCTGGGAGACTAAATGTTATTTTTTTAAGCCCATTGCGAATTATGAGAGGGTCCTCCTCTTGGAGCCCATTCCATTTTAAGAACATCAAACTTCCTCAGGTCTATCATTCTCGTTCTATAAAAAAAACTGCAATGGTTGATTCTGGAGAGGATTCTTACTGTGCTCCGTCTACTTTTGATTGTCTTGAATCTAAATCATTTAGTCCAGATGAATATTTTGAGGTTCCTCCACTTTTAAGAAGACAAAGTACAATTGAAGATGAGCAAAGGTTAGTACTGTTATTGAAGAAAATCTTAGCGTATCAGGAAAAAAACGTAACAAGTTGGATTGTTGAGGTAAGTCAGTTTTTTTTTTTTTATAATTTCTTAATATCTTTGTTTTTATTAATAATTTATTTGTATCAATATTTCAGAATTATGTTAAAGACTTAGTATGTACTTACAAACTTATGACTAAGCCTCAAAAAGAGACTTTTCTGAAAATTTTGGCTATGGATCATTCTGTGGATCATGATCGTATTCATAAAGCAATGAACCACTTTGTAAGTACTCATATTTTCAACTTTTTTGTACTTGTATTTACACATAAAAGCTAAAGTCAGGAAACTGATACTTTATTTCATAAAATATTACAATCTAAATCATAATAAGTTAGGGTTTTACAAAACCTGTTATTTGTTTCAGAAAGATTTCAAACCAGGAACTGCTATCTCACTCAAAGCTGAAGAACAATTAAAAAGTGTGTTAAATCCACAGTATTCATGGTTATTTAAACATATTGGACGTTTAGAAAATGGAGTGAAATTCTTAGTGGATATGAGGACTGATGTTTTGGCATGTACAAATATTTAACCTTTTTAAAAATAAATGAAGTTTAGATTTGATTAGTCACCATGATTTGAGTTATTTCAATTTTATATTATTGTTATATTTTCAAGGAAGTTTTAATAATTAAATCTTAAAACTTATCATGCCAACTATTTCTTTTACTGTGGCATGATGTTTTGGACTTCATTGTCCATTATTAAACATTTATGTTTCAAATTTAGTGAATTCATTTGTATATTTATATATTAAATAACTATAAATAGTACTAGTGTACAAAACCAGCTCCAATGTTGAGAACTTCAAGACCTATTTATACAGAATGCTATTAGTGTAGGCCTGACCTCTGAAAAGGACTAGTTGGAGGCTTTGTTCATCCTTTTAGGCAAGCAGAAATCAACAGTTTTTATCTAATTAAAGCTGTAACGATAATAATAATATAAGTAGAAATTTGAATTACCTACTACTGGAGCTATTTTTGTATACTAGTACCTCATAAACAATGAAAGTTTAGTTCGTCATATATCTTCATCATTTTTATGTGATATTATAATGTATATGTCTTACTCCATAGCCTAATGTGGTCTCAAATTGATAGCGCCTTGATTTTACTGATTATTCCCCTTCTGGATTATCTCCCAAAACTCTTATAAGGTTATTAAACATCACGATTAAGATTATGGTCCTTCATTAAACTATGTTTCTGACCCTCAATTGTTTATGGTTGCTCTCTAAATCTTCCAGTGAGTGTAGTTCATACTTAACTTTGGTTTTTGTCAGGTTTGCTTAATAGAATTCT
Source organism: Halyomorpha halys (assembly GCF_000696795.3). Lineage (NCBI taxonomy): Eukaryota > Metazoa > Arthropoda > Insecta > Hemiptera > Pentatomidae > Halyomorpha > Halyomorpha halys. The sequence continues at coordinate 1,241,228 of NW_027114863.1, forward strand.
ACTTACACATTGGTATGAGAACACTATGTGACAATCACCACTATACTATCACCATCTTGTGGTCCAAAAACCAAACTGAGAATATTGTTTGCTCTGGTAGTAAACATATCCATGTTTTTATGAATTACAAGGTAAGCCCAACTAACGCTCACTCTATCAGTATCCCATTACTGCATCACATATTGAACCTTCCCTACTACCAATATGGAGTTTTCCAAAAATGTACAAGATTTGAAAATAGAAATATCAAGGGGTTATCCAGAGATAACCAACCTGTTTTGACTATGGTGGAAGGATCAAGTTTTTATTCTATCGGATTGCCATGAAATAAAAGTCAACCGCCTCTGACTGGATTCGAACTGGCATTGCTGCAGTTCTGAGGTTGCTAAGACTGACTCATCAACTCTGCATCAAGGGCTATAATTGGCCCTAATGTCCTATTGTACTCTAAATCTGTCCAGAAGATAGATTATCTTAGAGATAATCGACCTATTCTAACCAGAGGAAAATTTTATTTCCTTGGTCCCCAAGAATAAATTTTGACCTGTATAGGTTGGATTTGAATCGGGTTGATGAGGTGACACCTTAACACTCTCAGTCTCCCTATTTCAAATTCCTTGGAGATGTTCTAAAGTTCACCCTTATTCTAATATTCAGTACCATTAAGTGTAATTCTAAATAATTTTCAGAATTTCATAGGAACGCCTTATGTGTTAAGATCTTTACACAGGCACAACAGATAAACAATACTTTATGTATGCTTTTTAGTGCAGTTTTTACATAATATTTAAGAAAGGCAAAGCAGCACTACGCTAATTTTTCTGATTATAATCTATTCAGGAGTCTTGATTAATAATTCTGCTCTAGTTGATAATGTGATGTTTTTAAAAAACATTAAGTGCTCATTAATATATGGAAATACTATGATAATTTTTGTAAAATAATTTTTGACCCTTTTTGAGAATTCTGTTCCCCATACTCCTCTCCAAGTGTTTCAGCTAATACCATGCCGATAACAGCCACTGACTAATTTTTCAGTTTTGGTTGTGTTCTAGCTACAACACAACTTTGCTGTTCATAAAATAAGTCATAATTTCTTTTAGCTCCTCCATATCCCTTTAAAAATAGTCTTAAAAACTGATCATACCTTCAAGATATTTTGCTCTTCATGAATACTGGTCGATCTTTCTCTTTTAATACTCTTCGAAGTGAATAAGTGACTGCAGCCAAAGAACGTTTTTAACCACTGGAAAAAATACAAAACATAATATTTTGTTAAAAAACCATTAGAAACAGATTAAAGCAAACAATAATTAAACAAACATTAATAAATATAATAAAAAACATGATTTAAATACAATAATAATATTGATAATAATAATCCACATTTTTTATGGTTGTAAATCCCATAAACTACTAAATAATGTTATAAATGGCATAATAAATTAATATTTTTGTCAATTGTTTATAAAGCCGATTTAACTGTAATCTTTTGATTCATCTACTTTAATAAATGTTTCCTAAAATTAACTAACTAAAATTAGTGCAGTGAATGTAGTGCCATAAACATGATGTTATATTAATTATGATTTCCTATATATTTCATTTTACCCCTTATTTTCTCAAAGTGGGAAGCCTGGGAAAAATTATTATAATGATGGAGATTTTATTGGCCTTAGATTTAATTCAAGAAATTGGTTGAAGTTTATTGTCAATTTTCTTATTTTAATTCGTTGTTTCTTTGCCTTTATTATTGAATATTGATTTTCTTAACCCTGGTAGAGATTTGCAACAACAGCCAAAAAACCGGCATAGGTTATAAATAAGTTTACATATATTGTGTTTTCTTTGTTGACGAAACTCTCTAACTAACTTCTTGTATAATTATTAAAGTTTAAACAGAAAACTATTACCTCATTGTACTGGATTATTAAAATCAGCAACTTTCCAATCAAATAAAATTGAAGTAAATCATGGATGGACGCCCTAATTGAAAAATAAAACTATAATAAATAACCTTGAATAGCATACTATTGGTATATTTAAAATAAATCAATAAAGTTTGAAAAAATAAGGTTATAAAAGAAGAAAAATAAGAGAATTGGAGCATTTTCTGTTACCTTTAAAAATCTTCTTTTTTTTCTTTTGGATGTTTTCAATCAATTGATGTTTCTAGATACAAAATAGTATGAAACCATTTAAGATTGAAAAATATTGACAAACATTCCATCAGACATTTAAGCTAGAAAAACAAACTGCGAAGGAATCAGCTATGTTGAATAAACGTCAAGGACAATATGGCTGGCTTCGAGGCAAGTCAGATTTTTTAGGAATGATATAAATATTTACACTAAATGCATCCTCCTAAACATAAATAACTTCACATAATAAAATAGCCAAAGAAAAAAAAGAATAAATTTCAGAAATATTATCAATAGAAATGTGTTTGACTGCATTGCTTTCTATATAATTGATGATTACTTACATTTACAAGATGGATTCTATTGCTGATAGTTGATTTTTCATAGCCTTACTTATTTCCAATATAAGGAAATTGTAAATATAAAATAAAATTAAAAACAAATTTTAAAAAACAGAAACTCTTAGTTTTAAGCTATTTATTACTTTCTGTTTCTTATTAATATTTTAACTATGCTTAGACCTTTATTTTTTTTAAATATGTTCATATTTTAAATTAATAATTATTAATTGAAAAGTTCTCTGGGAGAAGAGTCTGCAGTAAAAATCATTGTTTAAAAAAAAAAAAAGAAATAAATTTAAAACTTTGTTAGATCGAATTTAAAAACTGTTTCCTTTTCAGAGTCAAAAGAAAAAATAATTGAATCTTTTATGCCTCATTTCAAAATGTACTTATTTATTTTATTGATAAATGTTAAGGCTAATATTTAACCTATTGAATTTACCTAGTTTTAAATATTTGGCTAATGGTCCATTTTCCGAATTCATTTTCTAAATCAAAATTATAAAATAGAAATATCTACATTATGAATTTTTTTAGGAGAATATTTTTCTGAAAAAATTATAATAATTGAGACAACAAGCAATTATATAAATTGATATTAGTTGATTACATATTAATGCAAATCATTTTTCATTTTTAACATTTTTATAATTCATTAAATCATATTTCTGATAATTTATAATTTCATTAGGGAATCACTTTTCTATTACATAGAATCGTGTTATTATAAATTTGCTTTAATAACTTCTCAACATTATCTATTCTCTTTGAGATGCCACTCTCGATTAATGCTAATTTCAGTGAGAAAAGGTACATGAATTTCTATTTTATTTTTGTTTTCTGTCCAAGACTGGCCTTTTTTTTTTTTTTTGTATGATGTAAGAGAAAAAGTTTAAAATCAACCTGGCCAGTCATGAACGTGATAATATTTCAACAGATATAAAAATGTAATTATTGTTAAGAGTAAGATTTAATAATAATAATTGTTCAAAAAAATAATATTAAAATATCTTTTTCGTTGTACAATGTTAAAGATTATTTTAAAAATAAGTTTTTTGAACAATGATTATTATTATATCTTACTCTTAACAGTAATTACATTTTTATATCTGTTGTAATATTATCACATTCATGATTGGTCAAAAATTGTTTTTATTTTATTTTGTTACTGCAATAAATGTATATTGTAAAAAACTTATTCATTTATTTAATTTTCTATCTATTCAAATATTTTTATTAAATATTGTTTTCTATTTTAGGACCTATTAGCTTCATTAGATTCAAAGTCAGAGGCATTCATACCGATCCAGCAATTAAACACGACTCTAAGGGAGCTTCTTTCCTTATGGTTCTCGGTTGGATTTTTGAAACTGGAACGAGTAACTTGGAAATCACCTTGTGAAATGTTGCAGAAGGTATGTAAAAGTATATAATATCTATCTTTGAATTCATTTTATATAATTTGTGATAAAAATTTGTAATTTAATAATACAAATTGCCTTTATTTGTATTTCTTTCTATACTTCCCATAAAAAAACATTCTTTGAATTTGTAAAATAAAAGATTACACAATGTTGGTTTAATTTTTAATTTTACAAATTCAAAGAAATTTTTTAAAGAAAGAAACTATGTTAGTTTAATTCGTATATATATTTTTTTATCAATTAACACATTTCAGACTCATGTTCTTTATCAAGTTCTTATTATTAATTTATTAACATATGCCATCTTAATTGAAACAATTTTTTATATATTCCAAACTGAATGTAAGTCCTATTTTTTAAAGCTTTATTATTTTTATTTTATTTTTTCATTTGTGATGTTTTCTAAAAATGTTTTGTCTTTTTTTGGGAAAAAAATAAAAGTACAATGTAAAATTTAAAAGACAAAGTGTTTTTGGAAAACAGAATTAATGAAAAAGAAAAAGAATAAGAATTTAAAATATAAGACTTATATTGAGTTTAAAATATATAAAAAATGAAATAAAAAAATAAATTAAGATAACATATGTCCACAAATTAATAGTAAGAACTTGATAATGGGCATAAGAGCCTGTAACATTGTTCAGATAATATTAAGAATAAAGGAGTAAAATAAAGGGTAAAAATTCCTGAAAAGGAAAAGAATGAAGTTTTATCAAACAAAAACCTTTGGAATTTATGTTTTAGGATTACTACTGATTGTTTATATTAAATGTACAACCAACTAAATCTGTTAGATGAATTAAGTTACAATTATGCACATATATGATCATGAATAATTAAACATTATAAATATTGGTGCCCAAATTAAATCAGACCGTATCTCACACTTCAGGAATTCTTATGAGACTAACTCTCATTTATGCCCGTAGATCTCTGAGTACGAGGCAGTGCACCCCGTGAGAAGCTGGGCCGACTTGAAAAGAAGAGTGGGGGCTTATAGGCGCTGCTTCGTCTACACTCATAGTAGCATGCCCACAGAACCTATCGTAGTGCTACACACCGCACTGTCGAATGAGATATCATCTAGTATGAAAGGCATCGTCACTGCAGCCCATCGCATGTCAAGTTAGCAAGGCCAGATATTATTTAAATATTGTTTCTTGTATGTGATTTTGGCCAAAATATCAATCTGCGATAGCAATGTGTTAAGAATTATTCAAATGAGGCATTAGATGGATTTAAAAAGAAAAAATAATTTAGACTTTTTGCTTTTGGCAGGATATCAATCTGTGATAGCAATGTATTACTCTAATGAGATATATGGGTATAAAAAGAAAAAAAAATATTTTTTAATTTTTTGCTTTTGACCGAAAATTGGATTTATATTTTTAAGAGTTATCTCAAAGGCCGAGATTTTCTTGCAATTTTGAGATTTAATTCCTAGAGATACCTTCTCGCTTAAGGGTAGAGCGACAGTTTTTGAGAATCAAACTGTACTCACTAGCTTCAAGTTCTCTTTTCTCTAAAAATATTGTTACTATCATTATCATCATTTCTTTTTTCATTTTAATTTTTAAGAACTTTATTTTTGGCACCTAACAACAAGACCAATTTACTTGCTCCTTATTTTGTTATATCTCAGAATTTATATTAGGAGGAGTTAGTATTTTTTTTTTTTTACCCTCTTCCTGCTCATTTTGACAAACTGGGGATGTTATCTAGTGGTAACCAACCTATTATAACTATGGTGGGGAGTCAGGTTTTTATTTCATGGGACCACCATAGCCAACCCTCTCAGGCTGGACTCGAACTGGCAAAGCTGCAGTCATAATGCAGTCGTTTAACTCTGTCTCCTTTTATATTAAACATTAACTAATTCTTTTTCTTATGATTATCTACCCCATTAAAAGAAAGATGCTTATTAGAGATTATTTTACTATTACCATAAATATTAAGCTTGAAAACATAAGAGAATTTAGTTTTATTTATTATGACTTATTCATCTCAAAAGAAGAAAACTATCTAGTGAAATAAGATATATTATTTTGATTTCAGTTGATGCGAGTACCAAAGATTCCTTAATGGCTGCAAGTCAAGAAGAAGATCCAAATTTAGTAACTGCTGCAATTTTCTATTCCATTTCATCAACACAAAGAGGTTTGCAGGTAATCTTATATTTCTAATTTAGTAAAATATTTTATTTTGGATAGCCATTCTTCAACTAGCAATGTTTTTCTTAAAAATCATCTTTCATGGAGTTGAAAAAAAATAATGAAGTACAAATTAAAATGCTGGGATTAAAACTTGAATTTTATTTTTTTTCCTTCTTATACTATATTGAAAAAATAATACAGTATGAGCTGGAGAATACATGTAAATTAAAGTTATACAACTTCAACAATGAGTAGTAAAATTAAATGAACAGTTGTATAATTTGTAAAATGGGGATCGGTCCATCATAAGGCGGACAGATATAACAGAAAAATATTTTAAGTAATAGAAATAGACATATGGACATTATTGGTTATGGGAATAATATTCTTACTTGAAAATATGGGTTTAGGTTAAGAGAATTTGATGTTAAATAGCAGAATTTGAAAAATTATATTTATAGACATGGTAGTGATTTTGAGTATAATGATTTTTAATCTTTTATATGTTGGCTTAGTAATAAAATATAAGATTTTTATAAAATTCCAGAAACGATACTAGGAATCAAGAGATATTTAGGTGGAAACCTTTATTTTTATGGTGATTAGATTAGAAAATAAGAGTAATAGGGATAACCTTGGATGAATAATTTTGACTTTAACTAAATTTTCTTAGGAAGATCGTTGATTGGTCATGTGTAGTTAATAACAGGGAGATGTGAAGATAGGTGCGGTCAAAATAACTCAAATAGTACATAAATTATTTAGGCTTGGAGAAGTTTGTCGGGGGGTGCGGTCAGCAAAGAACAACATAAATAAACAAAACCATATTTATTTATTTTATGCCGACATTTCGACCTGAGTTTCAGGTCTTCATCAGGGCTATAGAACAAAAGAGATAAATAAGTAAATAAATAAAATAGAGTTTAAATAAATAAATGGAATCTACAAATTTGTAGATTCCATTTATTTATTTAATTTTTCAATTTTTTAGTCACTACTTGCATATCTTATATTATACATATCTTTTTATCTACATGATATTATATTTCATCTGTCACTGTTTCCAATCTACTACCATACAATTCCACAAATATCAATCAATTAAAATTTTGTACTATTCAATTATCAGTTATCAATTTTTTATCATTTATGATTTAATAAAATATATTGTATAATTCTAAATTTGTTTGTATACTATTCCTTTTCAATTGTATGTTACTCTAAATGTTTGTTGTTATCTCTTTTGTTCTATAGCCCTGATGAAGTCCTGAAACTCAGGTCGAAAGGTCGGCATAAAATAAATAAATATGGTTTTGTTTATTTATGTTGTTCTTTGCTGACCGCACCCCCCGACAAACTTCTCCAAGCATTAATCTACGGTCAACTATCTACACCTCATTATAAATTATTAATTATGAGCCAACGTTTCATTCCACCTTGTAGAGCTTCATCAGGACTTACAGAATGAAACTATTCTTTCAATCAATGATTCATCATCATGATCATCATTGATTCTTTGGCTTTCCTTCATTTTGTAAGCCTGTAATTATCAAGTTTTAATTTAAGTTATTTTGACCGTGCCTGGACCATCTTCCTTTTCTTTTTATAAATATTTATTGTTGTAATCGTAAATAGTTTATTCTGTAAACATGAATGAAGATGCTCAACATTTTTTTTTCCAATTTATACCTTTTTTTTCTTCTCTCAACAAATGAAATGCAATAAGAGATTGAATTTTTCCTATTTTTGCAATTAGAATTTGAATCATCCAGAGTCAGCTGTATTTTACAAATGAATCATCGATAGTAATCAATATTTATTTTCTTTCTAGGGCATCGAGTTGGGTAATTACTTGATAAAGCGTGTAGTTCAGGAAGTTCAGGCAGAGTTTCCAAAAATTAACCAGCTGTCTACCCTATCTCCAATACCTGGCTTTAAAACATGGTTAATGGAAAAGATAAAGTTATATGAAAAAGGTAAGTATTCATGTGGTACAATTAAATATAAATTGTCAGAACTTTGCTATATTATGCATTTAATTTTTAAATTATACTTGAATAATGGAAGTAATGTCTAAAATTAATGCATACTGTTGAATATCTCTCACTATGTGTTGTTGTCACTACTTTTTAATTTACTGTATATTGTGAATAATAGTTATGTTTAACAATTTTTTTTTTATGAATAGAAGAAAAAGAAGTTCCAGAAGGCTGGAAAAATGTCCTAGGAGAGTTTGGCAATTGGCGAGAACTGAAAATAAGTTTATTGAACAACTCTTGGTATCACGACCATAATTTGGTGGTAATGCTAGAACCATTGCTGATGTCTTCCTGTGCTTACTACCTCTATAAGGAAAAGAGGAGGTCTGGTGCTCTTGACTCTGTCGGTAAGTATCCTATTATAGTTCTCTTTTCTATAAAATAATAATTTAAAACTTTCTAATCTGTAAAATCTATTTTATCAGCTAATTTTCATCTTAAGAATGGCGCTGTAATGTGGAGACTGAACTGGATGGCGGACACATCACCTAGGGGTTTGTCTAATTCTTGCGGAATGATGGTAAACTACAGGTGAGTGTGCTTATTTTTTTATCTTATATCTTTACCATTGATTTACAGTGACATGCCCAAGGAGGGCCATTAACACCATGACCTGGAAAATCTATTAAAACAGGATTTTTTTTATTGATATTTTTTTTTTCTTTTAATTTAAATAAGCATTATATAATGTATGAAATATAATATTTATCCAAATAAAGTTTAAATACCTGCAGTCATGATGACTGTTGTCACTCACATATGCCATTGAGTCTATGCATGCAGTCAGCTCATAAATGTAAGTTTTGTGGGTTTCTTAACTGACTTACTGAAAAAAGGACTCAAGAAAGTTATTTTATATTACCACATTTTCTATAAGACATTTAGACAATGTGAAATAATATTAAAAAATAAAAAAAACCTTTTGAATATGCAAAAACGTTTATTGAAAATATGTAAAATAAAAAATACATAAGTAAATAAATTTCATATTAAAAAATTTTTAAGTAGTGTAAAAATCCTCAAAGGCGGCAGGACGCAGAACAATCGTAGCTGGTGGGAACTAGGATAGTACTAAACACAGTTCAGGATAATTTAAGATGAAAGAGAGGGGTGAAAAATCTCCCTACCACTCCGAACGCAAGCTTGAAAAGTAACTAAAAGATCCTTGAAGATAGCTTATTGTCATATGTGCTCTCAAGCCACTACGGCTTGACAATAATGTGTCGCCAACCGCTGTCAAGGTGTTAATACACCATTAAAGTTAAAGCTCATAATAATAAAGGCTTAGCGAACCTGGAGGTTCGATGCCGATACCACCAATTGTTCTCTCCACACACATCTGCCCGCCCCTCCATCCAAATCTACTAAATCTAGCCTCCTAAATTATTCTGTTAATTCATCCTTTTTCGGTCTGAATATTTTCACTAATATATAATACTTTATTTTCAAAAACCTTAAGGTGCTGTTCTACCCTAAGTGTAAGAAAAGTGGTAAGGAAACTAGTTTAGTAAATTCTAACTTTTAAGATTTTGGACAGAAGGGATGAGCTAAGCGATTTCGAGATTGAAAAAAATAAAGCCAAAGTAATATTATTTTTAATAATTAAAATTATAACAAGCTGGCTAGAGATTTAAAATTTAACAACCATTTGTGGAAGTACAAAGAAATAAAACTTGCAAACATAAGGTAACAGGCTTAAGTTAGAAGGGGGCGAAATATTGCTCCCTGTGACTACAACTCATGGGACAGTTTACCAATGTCGCTAACATCACCTTAAAAGTATTAGTGTAGACATATAGTATTAGGTATAGACATAACTTATTGGATATTATTTTTTTCCTTGTCTCTCAGAGACCTGAAAAAATTGTTTTTGATATTATATAGCCTAGCAAGAGCATATTCAAAGTACAACTTTTAATATTTGTTTATCATAATATGATGGATATTACAGAGTAAATGTTATTAGACATAATATAACTTTATTTTTAAGGTATGTTCTAGAAGATACAGAAAGAAATTCACAAAGCTATTTAGAAAACCATAAAATCAACGCTTCAGATGAAATCAAGCACCTTGCTGGAGAAAGAATTCCTTCAAAAATGTAAAATGGAATATATCAAAGCTTATATTTTAATTTTCTATTTCAACAATGAAATCGCTTCTTATTGTCATATTGAATCCTATACTATCAGTATTTTAGATGTACAGTTTTAATAGACATTTAGTCTTTTATTTATTTGTTGAATGAGTTGTTTTGTTTTACGAGGTTAATGTTAAAAAATTAAACTTTTTTGTTATTATGTTTTTGTTTTTTTGTGTCACAATTATTCCTTTTAAGATTCCCACATTTTGGGTAATATATTGGTGGATCATATGAAATAGATTACGTACTAGGAAAAAGTGAAGTACATTAAAAAACATCATCCGAAGGAAATATTTAAATTTGATTCAGATCATAGATTATAGCATATAAAATACTATCTGAAATTATTAAAGTAGTTTTCAACACAAAAGCAGAGGGGACAAAAGTAAACAAAAAGAAAAACAAAAGAAGTAAAAAATTGACAATCCAAACCTGAGAGTTAGTTGAAAACAAGAGAGAAATTAATTTAATTACATTCCAAATAAAACAGATGAACAAAGGTTTGCACACGCAGACCTTAAAAAACATCCAGAAGAGAACAAAAAAATATACCTAGTAGCGGAGAAGATATTATATAATATATAATAAATATTGTATAATGAATTAGATAATATATATATAATGAATTATCATTTAAAACAGTGTCAATAAAAGAAATGAAAAAAAAAACTAATTATTTTAAGACTAAACCTTCAAATTCCTCCTGTAACCAATCTAAAATCCTTTGTGAAATCCTCAATGATCCTTACTTTGTCACAAATAAAATCATACATAAAGACCTTAATGTTCCTCATGTTACTGATCTAGCCCGAACGAGATATCATTCCTTACATTATAAACTCCCTAACCACCCAAACCTACTAGTTTTTAACCTTGCTTCCCCATACATTCCTGATACTTCTCTGAGATGCCTGAAAAGAAGATGGCCTCGAGACCTCCTAATGTAAAAACGTTATTGCTACCAAAGTGCTATCATATCATGATGATCTTAGATGAAATTTACTGGGTGTATTTTTATTTAAATACAGATGCAATTATCATTTAATAAATAAATTTAAAAAAATATATTTGTCAAATTATTAATATAAGAATTAATTTCATGGCTATCATACGACTGTATATGTACCAGAGTCAAATAGTCAAAAGTAGATGCAAAATATTCGGAATGGTATATTTATTTATTTTTTTATGATTTTTGAGAGATTGCTGACATTTCACAACGATTTGAGACCAACAAGTGTTTTCTACCTTGAACAGTTATTGGGCAAGAGAGAGCTTCCCAAATTTCTACAATATTGCTAATAATAGAAAAACCCTGTTTCCCCCAAATCCTCCTATATGATCAATATTTTCAGGCATGACAATCTTTTCGACCATATGCATTAAATTATAAAAAAAAACTATGACTTAAGACTTTATAAAATGGATTTATTATTTAGGTTATTAATATTCTGAAAATTCACACACAAAAAAATAATATATAAGAAGATGGTCAGGGTTGCGGTCAAAAGTGAAACAAAAATAGTTTACAACTATTTATTTTCCGACGTTTCGCCCCACTTTGCAGGGCTTCATCAGGGCTGTTCAAATGAATCGGTTGAACAGCTGTTCAAACTATTTTTGTTTCACTTTTGACCGCAACCCTGACCATCTTATATATCAATTTTTATGGTCAACTATATATACATATATAAAAAAATAATATAATTGATTTCCTATGATTAAAAATTTGTTTGATTTGGGTTATCTCCACTAATATATAAATCGAAACTAAGAATTCCATTTAAAATTTGGGAATCATTTATGATTAAAATAAAAATATATCGCAGAAATTAAAAAAAAAATTAAATATGAAATAAAAGCTGGATCAATAAAATAATTTTTCTGTTTTTTAAAAAGAAATATATTTAGGTAAAATAATTACCTGTATTATGAAATTTCCATTTTTTAAACTGCAAATATATGAGTTAAGTGACTTCATGAATAATGCATTGTTTTTAATTTTCTTTTATGTCTAAGATTTTGAACTTTTTACTTATTCTAATTACATTGCCCTAAAAACAACTTCAAAATTAACATTAGTACTGAAATATTCAATTAAATAACGAATATTAAGTATAATAATTAGTTAATTTATAACCTACTTAATTAATGTGGTGATCAATGAATTTCTTGAGAAGAGAGAAAAGGTCAGAGCAGGTACTAACCCTACACAACAAAGTTTATATTTTTATATATGTGTATAAGCTTTGATTTGATTATTGTACCAATTCGAAGAAAAATATTCGAACTTAAACTATCTGAAAATAGTACAATTATTGCTTATATTTACAATGACCATATTTTTAAATATTGTTTTTGTATTCCCAACTCGGCGTCGACTTCAACTGATACCTTTTTTTAATAAAACATTTGCTTCTTGCAATAATGTATTAAGTAAGTTTGACATATTAAATATGAATACAAATTTTTACGTTCCCAGGAGATATATAAGGTAGTTTGGCTATTATAGTTAACCTCCTAGCGGGAATCTAACCGCCTCTTAAAATGATAATCCGCCCAAAATTCAATTATTATATGTTCTAAAAGATTCTATAATATAATTATAAGGATAAAATAAAATACCATTTATAATATATTAAATAAAAAACATATTTACTATTTTTCTTTTTAAAATGGTTCTGTTACCTAACAATTTGTATAATCTGTCGATCATGAATACAATAGTATCGGTGATAAATCCAATCAATATGCTCTAGAATTTTTCAGCAGTATTCCTTAAAGTGAACTTTATAATGAAGATCGATAGAAAAATAAATCAGCAATCAGCCAGATGCAGGTAAATGTATACATTATTTACCGTAGTTAATATATTATAATATTATTAAATATAAAAGAGTTAGATATTATTTTTAGGTATTTAAGAATTATATTGCTAAAGCAAAACTAAGCTTAAGATCAATCTAATAGTTTAGTTTTATTCATAATTTACGTTTTGATATTTTTATTGTTGCCTGTTAATACTTTTCAATTACTATATCATATATACAGTTTCAATGAATTTAAACTAAATTTTAAATGCTATATTTTCACAACTGTAAGAAGGTGAAGATGTTTTTTCTGAGGTAAAACTTTATTATACTAGAGTCTGGTGAAAAAAAAAATCAGTTATTTCACCCCAATGTTTGATTACTTTAATGAAAACTGTGTATAATTAATATTAAAAAATTGATGAGTCTGCCAAGTATAGTTATAGGGAATAAAAAATGGCGGCTGTTTCAAATCGTTAAAAAAATATATTTTTTTCATTCCGAGCTCTATATCTTTAAAAGTACCAACAACAATAGAAAATCTAAGAGAGCATCATTTAAAGTAGAGTAAATTTGCTTAAATATGAGCCCTAATAGAGCTATTTACGTTCAATAGTTCCCGACATATGAAGTTGTTTTTTGGGCAGGAAGACCAGCAAAGAGGGATTTTTCAACAAGACAGTAGAGAGAATTGCATTTCCATTGGGCTCGTAAACATGTTGATGAGGGATGGAAGCGTTGTTTATCTCCTGGCGGGTCATCATCATGATCGACATTTTAAGATGTGGAACGAGGAAACCCAACGCTTTAATGCAGGCATGACTTAGCTAGCATGGCCTTATGGCGGAGTTTGATAAATGGTCTGGGCATAATATCGAGTTATTGAAAACTTTTTCTATAGTAAAACTTTAAATTTAAATTTTTCTTAGTTATAAATCAATAAATCGTTTCTGGCAGCAATCGTTATGAATTTTTTCTTGAAATTATGAACGATTTTTTAAAATTTATTTATTGTCATTTACAACTGAATTTACATAAAAATATTTTATGTTAGATTACATCTAGTAAATTTGATGGTAGATTATAATGGTATTATACAGGCGTGTAGAGAAACTACCCATTGGTAGCACTCTAATAACATTTCTACATTAGATCTTGAGGTCATCTTCTTTTCTGGCACCTGTGTTTAATATCAACACAAAATTAAATGTCTTTAATATTTACAGATTATTTTAAAGTATAGTTATCCCTAATATACTTCCTCTATGGTTAATGTGTTAAGCTATTCCGCATTTTAAGACCAGTCTTTATTGTTTATAGTTCTCAATTTAGCTCGATGAATCGATTTAACGGAGACGAACCAAAGTATCGAAAATTTTTAATATTAGTGACCGAGAATTGCCTAACTATTATTTAGAAAATTATAACGATCGGAGGATTTTACGAAATTAGGATTTTAGGAAATTAGGAGGAACATATACTAAATGGTGTTTAATTTATAATTTCATGGGTTGTTCAAACTTTTCAATTTCATTTTTGGATATAGTTCAATTACTATGCCTTTGAAAACATATTGACAGACAATAAAAATAAAATACGAAAAGGAAAAATAAATTGGTATGCGTGCGCGCGATCCTAAAATCAATAGTACCTTCATTTCGTAAGTCTCCGAAAAAATTAAAAAGATCCTAAAATTTTGAAATAAATCGATGCACAGTAACTCGTTCTTGAAATCGAAATCTTCCACATCCCTCACAACACATATAAAAGGTCCAAATATCTAATAAATCCAAAATGTTAAAAATAGTATTCATATTTATAATATATTTGTTGTCTAAAATCATTAAAACATCTCAAGGGACTCAATTATCTTGAGAATCCGAAAAATTCAAATAAATGATTGAAAGAAATGGAAGAGGAAGCAAGGTTAGATTTGCATGGTCAGGGAGTTTATAATAGAAGGATAGATATTTGGTTCTAGTTAGATTGGTTACATGTGAAGTATTAAGATCTTTTGTAATGGATAGAAAGTTTAAACCGTTTGTCCAGTAAATGTTGTAATAGTCGGAATCGATGTGCAGTTTCCTCCTTTTCAGTGTTGTGTGAGTATCCCTAGTTATTCGTTTGTCTAGATGTGGTCAATGGATACTTTCATGATTCACAATAACTGATTTTGATTCTTCAAATGGCCAAATCTGCTTGTATTTTTTCTTAACTCTACAGTACGATTAGAATTTGCAATGTCTGTGTGTGCTTAGTAATAAGTATTATTGGATCCTTATTTTAATTATCCTTATTTTAATTATATTCTGTATCATCTTGTTTTATTCTCATTATTATATTAATTTATTAATTGTAAATTTGTAGATTTATTATTCACTTCAAAGTCCTTTCAGTTATGTTTATCATTATTATTTTTAATTTAATTTTTTTATCGTTATTATTTTTAATTTAATTATTATTATTTTGTTAAAATAAATAATTTAATTTCTATCCATTTTAGTCTCAACACATTTTATTTTTCTTAAATGTCCGACGTTTCTACGTCTATCTACTTATTTAAATTTTGGAACTAAATGATTTAAAAACTCAACTTATGTAGGCTATTCTGCCAAGGCCAAAACAACAATTTCTAATTAGTGAATATTCACATTAAAACCAAAATTAAAATTCATTTATCACAGTCACTATTTGTTAATATAAATAATAAAGATAAAGTTTTAACAAATAGTGACTGTGATTAATGAATTTTAATTTTGGTTTTAATGTGAATATTGACTAATTAGAAATTGTTGTTTTGACCTAGGCAGAATAGCCTGCATGAAGTTGAGTTTTTAAATCATTTAGTTCCAAAATTGTATAAAGTAGATTGTCCTTGAGGATGGCCGGATTGGCCGAAACGTTGGACTTTTAAGAAAAATAAAATGTGTTGAGACTAAAATGGATAGAAATTAAATTATTTATTTTAACAAAATTAACCAGTCTCAAGAAAGTGTTTAAGATTATATATTTGTATATATAGTTGACCATAAAAGTTTAAATATAAGAAGATGGTCAGGGTTGCGGTCGAAAATGGAACAAATAGTTTATAACTATTTTAATGTCTGACGTTTCGCCCCACTTTGCAGGGCTTCATCAGGGCTGTTCTAAGCGGAAGGTTGAAGAGGAACCTTTCGTTGTTCTTATGTTTAAGATTATAAATTTATTATTATTTTATTTTTATTTTTTACTTTATTTTCATTTTAGTAGTTGTTAGTTAAATTATTAGTTGTATCACTTGAGATCAATGCATATTGTACTTATCTAGCTTAAAACTTGAATAGCCTCCACAACGCCTTAACAGGCAAAATTGTAACAATTATATTTCACTTATGTGTATCATTTTTATGTGTTATTGTGGCAACCACCGATAGATGTTGTCATCTGTTCCGACCATACTGGATGTAATTCTTTAAATGAATAAAATAAAATAAGGTAGCGGATCTGTTGGACAGGTCAAGAGAAACATTATTAAAGGATACTGCAGTCGGTAGGTCAAATTATGGAATAAAAAAATCTAAATTTACAAAAATTACTCCTATCTGAATTTTTATAAGTGGTCTTCTTCAATTTGCGAACTGTTTATAGACGATTTCTTTATATATAAATTTGGTTTCACTGTATGATTGAAATATTCACGCCGTTTTTCAATTTCAGGCTCTTTTTAAATATTGCTCGATTAAACTATCTTAAAGTCTCCTCTTCCCGTATATTATAAATATTTCAAAAGAGATATAGGACCGTCACTCCCTGGGGGTCTTAGAGGGCGGGTCCAAATTTTTTTATTTTTATTTTCATTTGTTTGTTCAAATTTTTCTGTTTAACAAATTTTACTTCCTTGGTTAGTTAGTTAGTTCAGTCCCCTGAATGTCCGAAACCTGAGGATTGTGTGCCCTCCTCTCTGACCCCCCTGACCTGTAGTTTATTCAGTGAACAATAGCAGAATCGTCTCTTGTTGTTTATTGATCGGTTACGTTTGAGGGTATTATCGATAGAGGATGTTGGGCAAGAACCTACTATCCTTGTGCACTTTCTAATTCATATTTCATCAGCTCCTCTTTCCTTCACTATCAATCAACGTTTCGTTCCGGAGATTCCTCTATGCCGGAACTCTTGAGGGTGTTGGCGAATCCGGTAAAAGAATGTTACCTTTCACCCCATTACTCGATCCAAAGTGCATATATTAGATAATTATATGCTAATTGACAATCTATTATTCAGATAGACTACTTTCGAAAAATTGAAGTTATTCATTATAGGTTTGGAAATAATGCGTAGTCTGTAGCTTAAGATTCGTGAATATTATGCTTAAAATTCGTTTTGACAGACTCTTAATAGATCTCTTTTAATAGGACCGGACTTACCTAATAGCTCCTCTAGGCCTGGGTGTGGAGTACCACGATGTCAGGAAGCAAATGTTGAAAATATATTTGTTTAAATTAGGAGACTTATCTCCAAATTTAAACAAGGTTGGGCAAACAAGGGTAAACAAGACAAGGTTGGGCCTTACTCATTAGAAAGTAAATCAATGCTCCATAAGACAATGCTTACGTACGGGCCTTCTAGAAGTTGGACGAAAAGGATCCCAAGCATTTCAGTGAAATATCCTGAGGCGCTTTTAGGGCTCATTGAAAAATGGTTCTACTTGTAGAAAGCGTAAAAATAAAGCTTTATTGCCTGATAAATGATGGGTAGGGTATGTAAGAATGGTGTTCCTTGAAATCTCAAAAAAAAAAAAAAAAAAAAGGTGAACAACAGCACTTTATTGTTTTTTTTATTTAATACCAGATCAGCCTGGTGTGCCTTACATGGTTAATTTGAGAGTTAATGTCTTTAACAATTGATTATGGGAAGGAGGGGTTATAGTCTCATACAAAAGACACAAGAGAAAAATCTCTCACAGCAAAGAGAAAAAATAAAATAACATAGAAGTAATGACAATAATTGAATTGATAAATATAGAATTTATTTACAAGTCGTGATGTCATGCAGCAGCCTGGGGTTCAGTCTTCGGGTTGTGGTTGGGTTCCCCAAGTTGTAGGTAAATGGGAGTGGAACTTCATGAACTTTTTTTTTTATGTAATCCTCTATTGACTCCATTTGTAATTCTCGATGCAATTGGCTATTTCTTACATACCAAGGATCATCCACTGCAATTCTTACGACTTTATTTTTAAAATATTGTAATTATTTAGTTTTCGTAAAGGATGTCGCTCCCCAGTCTTCACAGCCATACATCAGCAGTACCCTAAGAATTATTTTAAAAATAAGAATAGCTGTTTCTGGTTTTAATTTGGATTATTTATTTAGGATAGGATATAGCATTGCTAATCTTGGGTAGGTTTGATATTGATATGGTGATTCCAGTTAAGTCGGCGATCTAGGTGAATTCCCAGGTGGAAAATATGTTGCTTTTTGTTTTTTTAAAATTAAATCAATTAAACTTGTGGTAGAGAGAGAGAAATACTTTATTTATCTATGCTGGCTAAATACATTAGGTTGCTATCTCACACAGCATACTTATCAATCCGTAATCGGACATATATAAATTACACATACGTGGTATAATCAGAAAAAAAGAGATACAATAATAAGATATAATAAACAATTTTTTTCCCCTACAGTTTCCTTTTACATTCAATTGCGACCTGTACAACAAATACAAATGTTTCAATTCATTCTTATTTTTCCTTCTCATTTCTGCTCCTCCAATTTCACCCTTTTACAATTTTTTAATTCACCCGATCAACAAATTCACCCTCCTAGATCCTCTTCAGTGACCCGCTAAACAAATTCAATATTAGACGGCAATGTGAGATCAGACCATCATTCATAGTCACAGCAGTAGATCAGTTTACCAAACAAACAAATAGATACATTTTACGAGAATAAGACTAACACAGAGATTCAAAGGAAAATATAATAAAAAGCCGGTTACAGGAAACACTTGATTGGATAAATAAGTTTAAAAAAAAAACAAACAAAAATACAATAGTCTAATAAAATAAAATAATTTAATGAATAAATACATTATAATAACGTAAAACTTCAAAAACCTGGATTTGAATCAGACAATTTTGACAGTAACAGATAATTTTCTGTTTCACTGTAGCCCTGAGTAAGCCGTGTGGGTTTGGGAACCTTCTAGGATCCACTCAGGTTCATGAAGCGGGTACTCTTCGTTGAGTAAATCTGTTGGTCGAGCATGATTCTGACCAAATCAACTCCCTGCACAACCGTTGGTCTAGTAACAGAACTTCCTGATGAAGTACTGCACCCATGGCCTTTTGTGTGTTGTGGTGGTACAGATTTAATTTTTTAATATATATAATTAAAATTTAATGTGGGAAAAGTGGAAGAAAAAACTATAATGATCCCATTATTAAAAATAAGGCTTAAAATAAGTTTTCAAATACTTTTCCGGATCCCCCTGGTGGAACTCATCTTCTAAGTGGAAATCCCTTAAAATATGTTCTGCCTCTACTAGCAACCCCTACATCCCATCAAGAAACATCCGCTTAAACGTTTCGATCTAGTAAGAGTTATCCGATTGGTTTCGTTTACCTGGTTTTTCATAAAGCGTTTCATACAATTTTTGTTATTATTTGATCTCCTTTTTAATATAGTTACTTCTATGAATTGATTATTTTCTATTCATATTTGAAGGAAACTTCAATGTTTAATTTCAATATGGCAATAATTTATAATCAATACTTTTATTTACGCCTTAATAGCTATCAGATATATTAAACTTTTTTCCAATTCTTTATTGGACTATTTAATGTCCTTATTATAATGCACGGATAATACACAAAAAAATGATTCTCAAGTTATTTTCATAAGTGATATATTATGCAATAAAATTAAAATTGTCATTATAAAAATTATAGTAGGAAGATAGTCCGGGTGGCGGTCAATAAAGGCACGAAATAGAAAAAATATTTAACGTTATCCAACGATTCGCCTTTGCAGGGTTTCGTCAGGGCTAAATGAAAAAAGGTACAAACATTGTAAGAAGTAACAAACAATTAAAACACATACAAAAAGAAAATATGAAAGTATGCAAACAAAAATTTTGTTTTTAATAAACAAAAATAATAAGCTTAAAGGAAGTTTAAAGGGAGCGCGGTAGCACCGTAGTAAGGCGTGGTGCTACTAACTCCAAGGATCTGGGTTCGAAAGGGCAGAAACTTGTTTTTTGTTACACTGTAGCCCTGTGTAAACCCTGTGGGTTCTTAATTGGGTAAAAAT
Source organism: Halyomorpha halys (assembly GCF_000696795.3). Taxonomy (NCBI): domain Eukaryota; kingdom Metazoa; phylum Arthropoda; class Insecta; order Hemiptera; family Pentatomidae; genus Halyomorpha; species Halyomorpha halys. Next base: position 1,261,569 of record NW_027114863.1, read on the forward strand.
CTGGCGGTCGAGCGTAATTCTGACCAAACCACCTCCTTGCACAACTGTTGGTCTAGTAACAGTGCTTGCAAGTACTGAGCCCCTGATCCTTCATGGATTGTAGTGGTACAGATTTTAATTTTAAGGAAGTATAAATATAAATGAATAGGAAACTAAATACTAATAAATACAGTCAAGAGTGATACAATTGTAAATACGTACTTTAAACAATGTGGGGCAAAACGTAGGTTAACATTTTTTTTTTTTTAATTTATTTACTGATAATTACAACTGTACATAAATACATCAAGTAAATTTGAGGAAATCATAATGGTATGGTACAAGGATGTAGAAAACTATCCAATGGTAGCACTCTAAAAACATTTTTACAATATAAGGTCTCGAGGCCATCTTCTTTTCAGATGCCTCGGAGGATTGCCCGAAATAAAAGAGGAAGCAAGATTAGAAACTAATGGGTTTGAGTGGTTAGGGAGTTTGTAATGGAAGGATTGATATCTGGTTCGGGCTAGATCGGTTACAAATGAAACATTATGGATGATTTTATTTGTGACAAAATAGGGAGCATTCAGGATTTTGGATTGGATACGAGAGGAATTCGAATGTTTAGCGGAGCCCCAGAGCTCAACCCCGTTATGTCCAGATAGCCCTTATAATTGCCATGTAAATCAGTCTTTTGTAATGGATTGGAAGTTTGGACCGTTTGTCTAGTAAGTGTTGTGATAGTCGAAATCGACGTGCAGTTTCCTGTCTTTTCAGTCTTGTGTGACGATTCCAGGGTAGTCGTTTGTCCAGATGTAGTCCAAGGTAGCGGATCTGTTCAACAGGGGTAAGGGCAATATTATTGAAGTATACTGTAGGGCAGTCAGTAGGTTTACGACGTAGGGTAAAGGTAATTTGATGGGATTTGTTGGAATTTATTTTAATCCTCCAATTACGACACCATTCTTCGAGGGCTGTGAAATGGGATTGAAGAATCTGGGATGCAATTAAAGGGTTATTATTAACAGCGAGCACACATGTGTCATCGGCATACGTGGTGAGGATAGTGTTAGGCTTGGTTGGGATGTGTGCTGTATAGATAGGTTAACATTAAATAGTTTTATCTACTATTTTGAAACCTTTATTGACCGCCACCCGGATTATCCTCCAACAATCTACTTCATACGGTCAACTATCTTCTTCTAATATAAACATTATTGTTCTAACAGGTTTAGTGTTCTTTTAATTTCTAAAGTAATCTCAATTTTATAAAATGTCGTACCAAAAGTCTTTCAAATACAATGGAATCTCGGATATCTTCCATTTATCTTACAATCTGGGTCCTGTTTCCAGAGATCTTATGTAAAACTATGTATGATGAATATAGTTAAATTTTGAATAATTATATTGTAACTAAATTTTATAGGATTTTCAATAACAAAATAGAAGAAAAGTGTGAAATAAAATGATAATATATTCAACCTGGGCTCTGTTACATAATAAAGTACAAACTAATACTATTAATCTTGTAGATTTATCTTAATTCAATTACACTGACTTGTACAATAGTAACTTGTACTTTAGTATTTTTTAATTCCTGTAATATCACTAATAGTCATTCCTATCATGAAAAAATACGTATTAGTATTATTACCAGACTATTTTCTACACTTGTACTATCAACTAATACTATTAGCTTTAATTATTAGGCCCAGATCGTTTCCCTATTGGTTATCAGACAAGAAGGGATGAAAGCAACTTGTAATTATGTCTATGTACATATTCATCGAAAGTGATGGGATCGGATTGTTTGTACAATCTTAATAATATGTTTCTTAATAATATTCGTTGACAAACTCTGGTTAATTGAATATTTACCGGTCCACTCTGGATATTAGGTGTTGGTAATCCAACCAACGTTAATTAAGTGTGCGCCCAGTCAATTAGGTTAATGCATTGGCTTCGTACATTGAGGTCCATATTATATTACAGACCACGGGTACTGTTTGAAGTTTAGGGAAATTCGATAAAGATAAATTCAATCGAGTCACTAATTGCATTTGTTATCTAGTTGGAATATTCGCTTTCAACCATATACATTATTTTTTTTATATATAAAAAAATACAATGTAACTGGGTCGGCTAAAAAATAAATTTGTTACTCCTGAATCCCAAATATTCTACCCAATAGCTCATACTAGTATAGCTTGGGTAGATAGAATTTGAAAATCAAAAAATTCTTTTCTATAAGGAACATTTTTCAATAAAACTGTAATTATTCTCGTAAGAGATAAATACAAATTTAAGTGGAGCGAGAAGGTTTGTTCGAGACTGCGATTTATAACAAGTAGCTATATATTTACATTATATTTTTCAAGTTGAGAAATGTATTGAACTAAACATCTTGCAAATAGCCTGCTATTGAGAAATTATCCTACTTCTGTGCTATAATGGACTCAAATTGTTTATTAACATGTATTAAAAAAAATTTTTTTTATTTATTATATTTATTGAAATTTACAATTATACATTCAGTAAATTTGATATAAATTATAATGGAGTGATACAGGCGTGTAGAGAACTACCCATTGGTAGCACTCTAATGACGTTTTAGTAGGTCGCTTGGCCATCTTCTTTTTGGCGCTTCGGAGGATTTTCAGGAATGGAAGAGGATGCTAGATTAGAAATTAGTAGGTTTGCGTGGTCTGGGAATTTATAACAGAAGGATAGATATCTGGTTCTAGTTAGATCGGTTACATAGGGGACATTAAGGTCATTATGTATGATTTTATTTATGATAAAGTAAAGAGAATTGAGGATTTTAGATTGTAAGGAGGAATATGAGGAGAGGAATTCGAAGCTCAACTCCGTGCGTCCAGATTGGCCTTATTACAGTCATGTAGATCAGTCTCTTGTGATGAATTGGAAGTTTAGACCGTTTGTCCAGTAAGTGCTGTAATAGTCGGAATCGACGTGCAGTTTTCTCTCTTTTCAGTCTTGTGAGAGGATTCCAGGCTAGTAGTCAAACAAACAAAAAAAAAAACAACAAGAAAATTAATAAATTAAATATAAAATTGTTCAAGATGAGAGATTTGGGTATCATAAACCTTATTTTTATCTCTCATTAAAAAAAAAATCATTGATTTCTAAGCTACCCGAGATAGTTTTCTGATAAAAATGTAGTCAGAAAAAATTTCGAAATCCCAATTTAAACATTTCAGAAAGCACATACTCTAAAAAATGTACTTAATTTTTCAAAATGACACTTATTAATTTTTTTTTTTAACCAAACTGCTAAAAGTTAAACTGAATCCGAAGAAGTTTCATTAGGATATACCCATGAATGGTCCTGTTTGCTAAAGCAGCAAATACCACGTGCTCCTATTCAGGTATTCTATGGTGGCGGTTCCCAAATTGGGTGATGTGGTAGTGCCCCCAGTTTATGCAAGGGGGCCGCAAGCGAATGGCTCTTTTTCAAAAAAGGAAAAGCTAAAATTAAAACAGCTAATAGTTTACTACTAACTTACTAATTACACTTTAATCTAGTTGATAATCTGAAAAAGAATATTTATCTTGTAGGAAGGTATCACAAAATAATAGAAAAAACTATTTATTGTTAACTAACGTTTCGTCCCACTTTACAGGGCTTTCAGATTAAAACAGAGCGAACGAGCCCTGAGGAAGCCCTGCAAAGTGGGGCGAAACGTTAGTTAACAATAGATAGTTTTCTTTTACTGTTTTAATACCTTTATTGACCGCCACCCGGACTATCTTCCTACAATCTACTTCATACGGTCAACTATCTTCTTCCAATATGAATAATATTTATAAAAAAATCATTACATTAAATGCACAAAAAGTGAAAAAGTGTTGTTTGGTCAATTTTAATCTTTTTGAGTTTTTTTTTCCCCAATTTTAACCAGAAAAAACTATTTTTCCACAATTAATATTTTATACATTTATACACTGGATTAAAACTTCTACCATTTGAGATTAAACTTATATTTTTTTTAGATTTTTTTATTAATTACAGTTATTTATTTATTTATTATATGCAGTTTGGCATAAGGCAATAATTGAAACATGATACACGCTAATGTCCAGATACCTTTTGCATGGTACAATGAGGTAATTTAAATTTCCTTTTATTGATATTGTTAGTTTTTGACAGTAAGACAATTAAAAAAAATACCTATATACACAATAAAAAGAAATATTAATTAAAATAACCAATAACGTAAATAAACATAAATGATAATTAATAAAGATATTAACGATTAATACACTTGATTAATAAATACAAATATATCTCATACTTGTTTAATTCATCCACAAAGACCTCAATGTTCCATTTGTAACCGATCTAGCCCGAACCAGATATCAATCCTTCCATTACAAACTCCCTAAACACTCAAACCCATTAGTTTCTAATCTTGCTTCCTCTTTTATTCCGGACAATCTGAAGCGTCTGAAAAGAAGACGGCCTCGAGATCTTATATTGTAAAAATGTTTTTAGAGTGCTACCAATGGGTAGTTTCTCTACATGCTAGTACCATACTATTATGTTTTCCTCAAATTTACTTGTTGTATTTATGTACAGTTGTAAATATCAATAAATAATTAAAATTAAAAAAAATATTTGTTCAATTATAATTATTATTATAATTGAGTTAGAAGTGTTGGTCCAGAATGGAGCAGAATAAGTTATTATTGGATGCATTACTGTTATAAGAATTTCTATTAAAGAATAGAGTGGGAGCGGGTGGCTCAGAAGTAAGGCATTGTGTTACTAACTACAAGGACCCGTGTTCAAATTGTTTTCTATTTCACAGCCCTTTCTTTGGGTTCGAGTCCCCTTCGCGGTCCACGGTACCTTTAATTGGGTAATAATCTGGTGGTTAAACGTGATTCTGGCCAAATCACCTCCTTGCACAACTTTAAATCTAGTAACAGTACCACCTCCTTTCCAAGTACTGCACATCTGACCCTTCATGGGTTGTAGCGATACAGATTTAATTTTAATTAATCAATTTAATAATTAACTATTGCATTTGTTTTTAGACTAAACTGGTCTCTTTTACCTAGATTTTTTTCGGATATAGGTTTGCTAATGTTGGAAGATGTAAAAAATGACCGAAAATGGAGTTTTCGATTTATTGCCCCAGAACTCTCAGTTGTTAAAAGATTTTATAAAAACATCGTATGTAGTTATCAAGATTTTTTTACTTCCCTCGTATAAGATCGCCAGAGGATCTCCTTTTTTTTTTGCCCAGTGTATTATCCCCTTGGATGTTATTGAATTAGTTCCGGGGGTCTTTACCTCATAAAACCCCGACATGGAGTTCTCCAGCTGCTGGAAGTCCAGGTGGTGGAGCGGAGCTGTTGGTAGCACTGCTCTCCCCTCCACCTCCACTGTCGTTCAGTCAGCCCGGTTTCTCGCCGGAGGTTATTTCTAAGGGGCTAGTGTAGTTCTCTTCAGATAATAATTGTTTATTATCCAGTCTATCGTGTTGTGTCCACTTTGTAGGTTTATTTGTGAGCGCTGGCGAGATAGTTGGATACACGATAGGTGAGTTACTTTAGGTGTCAATAAATACATCATATATTTATTCTTATTACATAAATTTTGTATTGATGCATGTTATGAATTTGTATAAATACTTTGTTGTCGAATCCTAATACTTCGATTGAACATCATCATGAATGTTCTTATATAGCATTAATCCTTTTTATCGAGGGGTTGGGTTCAGTCCAAGGTCAAAGCCGGGGGATGTTATTGGCGGTTATGATCGAAATTAATTATATCTCACTATATTAATGCATACTTAAATTAATTCACAGTTGATTATGTATGGAATTTATATGGATTGACAATTAATATTACTACATTTTTTTCTTCATATATTCATAGATTTTTTTCCTCTTATTAAAAAGTTTGAATTGTTGAAAGATGTTGAAGGTTGAAGTTGAAGGTTTTTATTATCTGTGTTGTGTTCGATTTCGTTGATTAATATCTTTAATAAGATATTTATATTATTAAATTCGGAATGAAAAAAATTAAAAATGGTTATATTAATTGGTTAATTACTCTAGTGAACAAATTTTATTAGTAACGTACATTTCGTATATGCGATTTAAATTATCCATAGACATTTAACCTTTATTGAGTGGGTTATTTAAATTATAAA